>NC_139152.1:13757144-13847144 GCF_964270905.1 Leucopleurus acutus
TCAATATTGTTTTAAGTGGCTTTCTAATGCTTAGGAAAAATCCTCCAATGACCCTATGACCCTAAGAGATATTTCTCAATTCCTTCTTTCCCTCTCTCTGCAATTATTGGCAAAGTTGCATATTCCTATATATCTGCGTACATACCTGCATATGGGGTAGATTAATTTGAGGGATAATTGATCTAAGATTTGGTAAGATCTTACCTAACTTAAAATTTCTTTTTCCAAAATAAATGCAAAATGCTCTATTGCCATCTCAGGTATATCAATGTGTTGCCTAAAAATGACTATTGCACTTACGCGAACAGACTAAAGGGATTCTGATTTTACAAAAGTTGTAGTGACTGATTCAACAACTTTATCTTACACTGAACTAGTGCTTGACTTACAAATTTCACTATGTTAAATACGTTAAGATTCTTTAGAAGAACATAGCTTATTCGTGGGTTTTTTTGTTTTTTTGTTTTTTTTTTTTTTGGTCAGAGTATCAATGTCTTTTTAAGGGAAACACAGCCTCTGCTTTTAAAATATCACTAAATTTAGAACCCCTAAATTTAACTGGATAAGAACAAGGAGCTTTACAACAGTGTTTATTTTATTGTAACATTTTGTAAACAGATTGGAGGGAAGAATAATCCTTAAAGAGATTAATGGTGTTAGCAGTGCCTTTACAGAGTTGAAATGGCAAAACAGCCTCCTTCTAATTCAAAGGAAGCAGAAAGTGAAACCAAATAGTCTAATTTTCAATACCTCAATAAGATGAAAAGAACAAACTGAGGAGGCGCCAAGATTTTTTTATAATTTATCAGAAGTTATTTTCAGTAGAATCTAAAACAAAATAAATATCATGTTGTTAGTACGCATTTGAAAGAAAATTTTCATCACTTTAAAAGAAAATCACTTCCCAAACAAAGTAGTACACTCCATGTTAATGTTCCTCCAAGCAGCTGGGGAAAAAAAATGTAGCAGTGTCCTTTCCATTTAATTTATTTAACCATTAAGCAACCACACCAAGCTTTAATTCGCTGGTGATTTTTTTCATGAAAAATATTTTTTAAAAAGGACCAATGATACCTTTAGAATGAAATGGAAATTAATTTTTGCTTAGAGTGACCTAGGGTGGGTAATAAACCTAAGAAGAGAAATGGTATTGTAATAGGAAATGCTTTAGTTTATAAGAAAGAGAGAATCCACCCCTCCAAAAAAAATCGACAATGCATTTCTTCTGAATCAATCCATGGGATCAGTTTGTTCTCAGCTCGTTATGTTGCATGACAAAATCAAACTTTTCCAATATTCTAAATGATCTTCCAAAATATTTGCTAATTCTTTACCTATATACATATCACAACAGACTTGTTTTGTTCTTATGTATTATGAGCTAAGGGATCAACCCTCTGCCTCATCTACCAGTTTTGTAAGTTTGCATCCCTAGATCAAATTTCTCCTTCACAACTGCACACTTGCATTTCAGTTTTCCACATGTTGAACAGAATCATCAGCCACTGCTAAGAGAAAACTTATCTGAGGCTTTAAAATGATAGTGTGTTTTAGGAAGCTGAGCCAGCCACAGTTTTGGCCATTGCTAATACCTCTTCAGTTTGATGGCGAGATTAAAAAAAAAAGTAATATTTTATTCTTACATGGAAAACATTTTTCACCTCTTCATATTTCAGAGACAAACTTAATATGTTTATCTTGGTTGAATTCTTTTAGAGGTAAGATATATACAGTTCAAAAGAGGATGACACAATTTACAATCCTCAAACTATTTCTTTGTGGGTCTGCACACTGGTTGGAAAGTTTACATCTATATATGACTCTGAGCCAAGTACATGGGCAATGCAATCTGCCAAAGGTGCTAAATTTAATTCAGATCATGGTCTTCCGTGCCTTTCTCTTAGTACTGAATTGCCTAGATGTCTCCCATTTACCTCTCTCCCTCACCAGAAATGGGTATAAAGATTTTCAAGCAAAATTTCAATACATTTCATTCCATTTGTTAGGCCCTCTGAACTGATACAGATAATATAAAGTTAAAAATAGTCCCATTTTGGGAAGGGAGGGTGAATGAATTGGGAGATTGGGATAGACATATATATATATACTACTATGTATAAAATAGATAACTAATGAACCTACTGTATGGCGCAGAGAAATCTACTCAGTGCTCTGTGGTGACCTAAATGGGAAGGAAATCTAAAAAAGAGTGCATATGTGTATATGTATAACTGATTCACTTTGCTGAACAGCAGAAACTAACACAACATTGTAAAGCAACTATACTCCAATAAAATCGAATTTAAAAAATAGTCCCATTTTCCAAGATTAGAGATAATGTACAGGAAACAATATATGCTACAGTAACTAGCATATAGAGGCTTCTCAATGAATGGTAACAATTATTATCATATTCAGTATGGCCCAGCTCAATTTTTTACTATTTAATGAAGGGTCATTCTTTCTGTAATCTTCTCTTTGTCCTTCTATAACACTTTGCTTTATTGAAAGTTCATTATAGTTAGGTTGTATTCCCTGCTTGCTATGGTCTGAATGTTTGTATCCCACCAAAATGTTGAAATCCTAAGGCCTAATGTAATGGTATTAGGAGGTGAGGCCGTTGGGAGGTACCTAGGTCATGAGGGTGGAGCCCTCACGAATGGAATTAATGTTCTTACAAAACGGACTCCACAGAGATTTTTTGCCTTTTCTACCACGTGAGGACGGAGTGAGAAACCACCAGCTAGAAGCACCAGGAAGAGGATCCTCAAGAAAATGTAACCATGCTGCCACCTTGAACTTGGACTTCCAGCCCCCAGAACAATGGGAATTAAATTTCTTTTGTGTATAGGCTACCCAGTCTGTGGTATTTTCTTATAACAGCCCAAATGGACTAAGAAACTAAGTTAAAAACTTTGAGGGTTCAAATTTTGTCCTAATTAACTTTGCATTCCATACAGTGCCAAGTAGAGTGTCTGGCTCACAGTAGACATTTATTAAATGCTGATTAAAATGACTTGAATTAAACAAAGAAGCCACAGTCCCAAAGACAATATTTAAAATGACATTTTGAATCTAAGCTGTTGATAAAAATAATAATCTAAGCATATTAAAATCAGATGACACTTGACACTAGTATTGAGATATTTTTCATGCTATGGATATCTTCAGAAAGATTTATTACAGCATAGTAGGCAGATTTGTTTCATCATCTGTCCTCATGATTACATCATAAGTTCTTGGAGGTAGAACCTATATATCAGTATTTTCAGGGTCTATCACTGTGCCTAGCCCATAGTGACTACCTAATAAATGTTTACTGCATGAATAGCTAAATAGAAAAATAATGAATGAATAGAAAGACTCAAAGGATGAGAGATCTAAATAAAATTATCAGTACTTAAAATTACTAGCTTTGTGAGACAAGTAAAAAGGAGACAAAAAATGGAGGTCAATGGAGTTTTCAACACCAATAAGAGTTACAACAGTTTTCTGTGATGTACAGTAATATTGAGAGTTTTGGAAGGTTTACAGTGATAAGAATATTTAGGAAGATGATACTTATTAGTTATTACTATCCATTAAAAGTAATACCTTTAAGAGGCTATTAGTAGTGAAAGAACATCTTGGATAACTATTTAAAATAGTCCTAATACGTAACTTTGGTTAATTATGTGTTAAAATACTTAGAAAACACTAAAAAGACCAAACATTGCATCAAGTCTCAAATAACCTAAGACTAGAATCTGGGAGGAACTTCTGCTAACCAATGGTAGGTCAGTTTTCTTGGCATTCTCAGGTTTATCTCAAGACAGAGAAAATACTTAAAAGGGATAGGAAGATACACTGTAGTTTCTTTATGTTATTCCCCTGGGTCTATATTCAGGGTATATTACAACCAATAAAAAGATTACCCAGGTGTTGATTTTTGATGTATTTAAAGATCTATTCTCAACCTCCCTCACCTTCCCAATTGCTATCTTTCTCACCATTCAGGAAGAGTATCTTTCAAAAACAGCTGGGCAGAAGCTACGGAGTCGGACCACTGACTGCTCATTGAAAAGGTCTGAAGGTGGTGACAGAAATATCCTGGATACAGTGGATGGAGGGACTTTCAGGGTTTTGTCTCTTACATCTTCTCAGAGTTTCAGAGGAAAAGGCCAGAGGTAAAAGAGAAGTTGTCACCTTAGTAGAGTGAATGCCTGTTAGGAGCTAAAAATCATATTGGAATCTGGCACGTTAACTTCCTAAGTGTGAATCTGAGAAGGAGATTTTGTTGTCACCAATTCATTAGAGAATTTGGCTTAGGGTAATCCATCCATCTTATATTCTGAGATTCACCGAGTTTAAGAAGTGCTCAGTTCGATAGTTTGTAAACAGAAGTAAAAAGCAAAACAATATGTAACAACAAAATACCGTGGAATAAGGGAAAAGAATTACCACCTTGAAGGCTCAAAGAAAAAGTATGTTTCTAAAATTAATGTCTTGTAAGACTCAAGAGAACATTCTGAAACTTGTTTGCTCCACTTAATAAAATGCAAGAAGAATGAGCCTCATCGAAGCAGGAACCGCAGGCAGTAAAGAACAGAGTGAGATAAAATGCAAGATATATAAGCGAAAGAAGAATTTCAATAAAACTAAATGTAAAATGGGAAAATTGAAGCCCACATTTTAAAAGGCATTGAGAATACTGAACTGTACTAATAATAATACAGAAGCATTAATCTGCTATGTGGAGGATGGGCTTGAGAAGCTCTCCTAGAATGTACAAATACAAAAATGTACTTATAACAAAAATATAATAAGACCTAAAATGGAGCTTCAATATATGACTAATTAGTGTTCCTGGAGAAGGAACCAAAACATGTGAAACAGAAACAGTAAATAAAGATATGATAGAAGAAAACTTGACTGATTAACCTGTATATGCAGATTTGAGTGACTTTACTAAATTCAGGATAAAACAATAAAGGAGACCTACAAAACTCATATGGACAAACTTTTGAATTGTGAGGGAAATGATTTATAATTAAAAAACTGTCAAGTATCCAAATAGTGGGGGAAAAGGAAAATAAAGGATTATCCATGGAGGAAAACTATACCTAGCTAGCTTCAAGCACTACAAGTAAATATTCTAAGACAATGAAAAATATCTAAGAATTTTGAAAGGATAATTATTGTGACCTAAGGATTTCACACTGAAACAGTTTGTATTTTCTTGTGTAAAAGCCATTTAAGGATGGTTTCAGATGCACAAGTGGTCAGAAAAATAACATTTACTAACTTACAATAAATTATTTGAAGAGTTGCTCCAAATCAATCTCAGAGAATCAGATTTAAAAACCCAAAGGTGGGAGGGTCATGGCAAAAAATGATGTTAGGGCTTTTTCTTTCTCTTTTTAGATCAGAATATCTGGAGTCCCTTTAGACAAAGCATTGGTAGAACGATTCAATAAGCCAGACCTTCTTTCATTTGTTTCTCTGTAACTCTCCCCTCTTCCCCATCCTCAGGAAACATATTTCTCATGCCTCATTCTTTACCTCACAGTTCAGATGGAATCTTTTCTTAGGTCCACTGACCTAGGAACTAACTAGGACTTGTGAGATGGCTAAAAGATTATATTTACATGGCTGAGATATTATACTTGACAAAGTTTTTGTTTCTATATGTAAGGCAATAGATTGGCCTTTTTTTTTTTTCTAACTTTTCCTCATTAATGAGGTCTAATATGGTGAAAGGTTTGTTTTAGATTGTAAAATTGTTACTCAGGAAGGTTAATTGACTCTCTCAAAACCCCACACTTAGTAAGAATTAAATTTGAATTTGTGTCTTCTGACTTTAAATCAAATACTCCATTACTTGTCTAGTTTATGACTGCCTCATGGATTCTCAGAAAATGAGACTTTATATTTTTTCTTGGTTTTATTTCAGCAAGAAAGAAATAATCTTTATGTCACTTAATACTTGCAATTAGTTTAACCTAGATTGTTCAACTCTCAAGTGTATAGTTATCCTCCATAAAGATATTTATGTCTGAAAAATCATTTTTCTAATTTTCAGTTGGTATGATAGATTCCAAACTGCTTTGTTTTGACATCTATTGTTTTGATTACTCTGAATCAGATAATAACCCAGCATTAAATTTTTTGGAGAGAGGTGTGAGGACGCTTAGGTTTAAGTAAAAGTAAACTTAAAGAAAATAATTTTGATATAATTTCAAAATTATGAAAAGTTGTTAGAATAGTACAAGAAACTCCTATACACCATTTACCTAAATTCACCAATTATTTATGTTTCCCGATTTACTTTACCATTCTCTTCTATCTATGTATCCTCTTCTATGTATTTGAAAATACACTGGAGACATTATGCCCCTAATCCACAGTCTAAAATTCATCAATTATCTCTAAGATCCTTCACAGCCCACCTCCTTCCTGTCCCCATTAAGGATGCAATCCAGGATCATGCATTGCATTTAATTGTCATATCTCTTCTTTTCTTTCCTTATGAAAATCTTTGAAGTCCCAAACATGTTTCTTTTCATGGTCAATGAAGGTTGGAAGTTTACCTTCACACTTATCTGGGAAACCACATAAAACAGTTTTCTATTTCCACACCACTGTTGCTGACTCAGAATCCTAGGGAAGGGATTGTCCCAGACTTGTTTTTTGTTTATTTGCTTGCTTTGTTTCATTCTTTAAGAGATCTAGCAGTTCTCATGATCAGCCAGGTTTGGAATCACTGAGGTCAGCTAATGATCAACTTGAGAGGGAGGGCAAACCTGCTGGAGCTGGTGCCAGAGAAGTAATATTGGAGGAGAGAGAGGAATGAACTAATTAGAAGGATGATGTGAGAGGTGGAAGTCTTTCCCTCAAATACTGAGGAATATTTACCCAAAAAGCACAGCTAGTAAAGATAACTTTGGGGAGAATCAAAGAGGCCCACTTACAATTTACAATTTCAAGATCCTTGAAACATAATTCCTGAACAATTATGAGCTATTCTACAAGAAAACATTTCTGTAGCCATGTAGATTTAAAGAACAAAATTAATCCAGTTTCTTTCTCAGAGTCTTTAATATATTAAAAAACATAATATACCTATAAGAGTACAAAGCAATTCCTCAATTTGGCCACATAACCCTTTTTAGAGGCGGCCTGTTAACATATCAGTTTTACTGTCTAACTGACTCTAGAAGTTGCATTAACTTCTGAGAAACTGCAACATATAACCTAGGTCAGATATTTTTAAGACGTTCATAAGGGCAAAATTATAAAGAAATATCTTTTCTTCTCCTTGGTTTAGGATTACACATAAACAAAGGATAACTAATACAACAAAGTTATATAGAGAAAAAAAATGATGAACAGAACTATACCTGAACAGTTCAAATGACTAATAATGAACCACACAAATGACTAAAATAATGAAGGTGAGGATCAGCTGGATGGCATAAAATGTGCTCTGAAGCAAAACCTACATGATGTTGAGACTTTTACTCCTAAAGATTATTCTACATACCTCTCTTCACTGGAATAATAAAGACACATATTAACTTTGTTTATTAAAAGCTCTAAGTCCCTTTTGAGTTCCCATAATTTAAAAAATTCCATAAAGGTTAAAAAAAATCTGATAAAGTCTGAAAGTACTAGTTAGTTCAAAGAAGAGACCCTCTGGGGGAGACTCCCAAGTAGTTCAGTGGTTAAGACTTGGCGCTTTCACTGTTGTGGGCTGGGTTGAATCCCTGGTTGGGGAACTAAAATCCTGCAAGCTGTGTGGCATGGCCAAAAAACAAAAAAAAATTACTTGTCCTCTAATAGGAAATACCAGAGTTATCCCTTCTAGTGACAGTTAAGGAACACAGTCATTAAAAATATATATATAGCATTGGCATTTTGGATTATCTCCAGAATTGCAATTTAAGGAAAGCAAATAGATTTTAAGACTTTTAAGATTCTATCATGATTGCATTATTACCATATTATGAAACTGAGTGGAAATTGGGAAGCAGCTGTGGCCTGACTGTGCTCAGCTGGGTGGTTTTCTTTTCTTTTCTTTTTTTTTTGCAGTACGCGGGCCTCTCACTGTTATGACCTCTCCCGTTGCGGAGCACAGGCTCCGGACGCGCAGGCTCAGTGGCCATGGCGCATGAGCCCAGCCACTCCACGGCATGTGGGATCTTCCCGGACTGGGGCACGAACCCGTGTCCCCTGCATTGGCAGGCGGACCTTTCAACCACTGTGCCACCAGGGAAGCCCTTCTTTTCTTTTTTAAGTTTATTGACAAATATAACTGTGTATATATTTAAAGTGTACAATGTGATGACTTGATATACATATACATTGTAGAATGGTTATCAAGGTCAAGAAAATTAACACATCAATCACCTCACTTAGTTAACGCTGTAAACTTTTTTGGTGGTAAAATGCTTAAGATCTATGAGGTTACTCATGTTGCTGTATTCAGCTAGGAGTTTGCTGGGACTGGAACACCCAAGATGACCCCTCATCCTCTAGGGTCTCTCCTCCATAAATTTACCCCTTTAACGTAGGCTTCCTCATGCCTCTGCTTGTATCATGTTTGCCACTGTCCTACTGGCTAAAGCAAGTCACATAGCCAACCCTAGAGTGGGAAAAGACTACACAAGCATATTAATGCTATGAGACATGATGCTTTAAGGGCCACCAGTGTAATAGCTGGTATGTTTAGACATATTTATGTCTGTGTTGGCAGAAATACTGCTTTTCTGGGTAAAAGTTGAAGATAGTAATAAAGAAGATGGGTATATGTTTATAAAAGTGTTTAGAAATATTTGGGGGCACATATAAATCATGTGGCTAAAGAAATTATTTACGATGCTGGAAACACATATTGTTTGAACAACCAAGATTAGAACAGAGATTCTAATCTCAGTTGCTATTATGTTGGCTACTAAAATTAATATCATAGTCAATATCAGAACATAGTAAAACAGAAATTTGGGGCTAGGAAATAGGATACAAAGAGCTGCCATTAAGCCTTGTGCATTTAGGATGTCATTTAAATTTTCTAAGCCTCAGCTTTTTATATATTAAAATAAATGTCTTGAACTGGATTACATTTTAGCATCCTTCCAGATCTAAAACTGTCATATTCTTTAAAAAATTTTAGGTAGCATTAGAAACAGGTAAAAAAACAAAATACAACACAAATCCCCTCATCTATAGTCAGTATGCCAGGGATTGTGATGAGTATGTAAGCATGGATTTGTGGTTATTAAAATTCTTATTCAGCCAACCGGGCCCTTGTAGTTGCCTATTAAAATCTCATTCACAACAGAACACATGGTCAGAGGGTATTTCCATGGTCTTTGTTCTCTTGGATGTTACCAGATAGCATCGTGATTAGAACTCAATCATAAACAAGGTTCCCATATGAGGCCTAGATGATACTCTGTATAAATCTGTAAATATTATGATTAGAAAAAGAGAAAGAGAGCTTACATGTCCTAAAATGGTGGGGGTTAAGGAGTGCTTGGTAATCCCTGGTCATCAGGGATACAGTACAAGAGATGTTTCTTACTGTATAATTCTTCTTTCCAGGCTTTCTGCCTTTCCAAGATGATGGGGTGGCTTGAATAACTGAATATGCAGAGCCTCTCCAGAATCCCCCTCTTGCTCCAATTAGTAACTTTTCCTTTCAGTCATTTAGTTTAGATTTTCTTTCATTCTTCTTGCAAACAAATCACCCTAAGCTTGCAGCACTCTAAGACATTGTCTTGTGCCTGCAGGTTAACTGTTATTTGCAAGGTAGAATTTTCGTCCAACCCACAAATTTGCTTCCTTTCTCTAGTTCTCATTTTCTTGCCCTCAGATATTGTTACATTTTTTTTACCACTTCACATTGTGTAGATGGCATCTCCAAATAAGTTAGTTCATAAACGAGTTCATTTCCTCCCTTTCCTTCCTGCCTATACCCTATGTCCCGCATACTCATTGGCCTATTTTTTTGAGGAGGTAAAGTTCTGCAAGATACATGGGCTTTGTGAAGTGCTGAAATATGCTCTGGACCCACAGTGGAATTTCCAGGCAGGAATCATTTTCTGCCTTTTGTCACTGACCCTCAAAGTAAGTTTTCTGGCACTTGAGTTGAGCTCCCTTTTCACTCTGAGTCTTCCACTTCTTTCGGGTTGATCTTGCTATGAACTGAACACTACACAGAGCTATCCTATAGGACTTTGCAGGATGATAGAAATGTTCTCTATTTGCGCTGTCCAATACTCCAGCCACTAGCCATATGTGACTATTTAGCACTTGAAATGTGTTTAGTATAACTGGAAAAGTGAATCTTTAATTTTGTTAATTTTAATTTAATAGCAGAGAGTATTCATTTTGCATTTTAAGAGTTTTTCTCTTGTCTTTTGTACCTTTAGATATTTGTTACACTTGGACAACGTGTCTTTATTCCCTCAGTCCAGAAAATCCTACCTATTCTAGTAAGTCTAGATTTAGATTTATCTTCTTCAGGGAACCTTCCTGACATTAAGTCCATACTGATCTCCCCTTTCTTGGAACATTAATCATACCACTCCTCTGGTAATTAGTGCACACTGTTATGTATTATAATTTAGCTGCTTCACAAAAGTGTGTTTTTCTCCATAATCAGACATGAAACTCTTTGAGGTCACAAATTGTGTCTAACATTTCTTTTGCATTCCTCTTGGCAACGTAGTATATGCTGGGCACTTGGTTTCTGCTCAATACATATTCATTGCATGGATACATAAAGTAGGTTATATCAGGGAGGAGGGTGACTGGACATATGGTGGCTGAAGGTCAAAAACCCCATTTTTTCCTCCTAGAAGTGATGGCATATTTTGATAATTTTCCTATCAGTTCCAGAACAGTCTCTAAGAACTAGAATATACAGTTAGGGAGCTTGGCCAAAAGAGAAGCAATATCTTGGAAATTGTGGTATATCATTTAGCAAGGTTGCATGTACAGGTTTCTCCGATCTCCTCACAATATAAAATACACCTAAGCAGAACAGAGTACAGGAGTGAAATTATAAGCTTTCTCTCATGTGTGTAGAAAGCCACATGGTGGCTCCCATCACTAGTGATTTCAGATCAGTGTAATAGTTCTGTTTCGACTTTTTACAACTTCTTGAAATGGTTTGCTATGTTACTTGCTTATTGCGTCTATTCAAACTGTAAGGGTGAAGACTATTACTCCTGAACTTTCTAGCCGAGAGTGGGACAAGGAAACCAAAGCTAAGGCAAATAACAGAAACAATGCAACAGACTGCTAATGACTTTAAATCACCCTGACCAAATATCCCTGAATAACATGTGAAATCATTGATAAGTTTGAAAAGATATACCATATTGAGGTAACAATACAGTGTCAGTAACATTTTTGAAAATAGTCAACAATGTTTAGAATTTGTTTATACATATGGCATGTATTTTAGATGTAACAGCCAGGAAAACCTTATTATTATAGACTTCACTGAAAGATCTCTGAGGTCCCTTCCAGCTTTAAAATGCTGAATATAATTCAGAATTTATGATAATTTGAACTAGGCTAGGCTGAAATTTACTTTTGTATGATCTATGAAGCAAAGATTTGCTAATAGTGTAAACAAGATTGCTGGAGGCTTTTAACCAAGCTGTTCTTAAAGATTTTAACACATTGTGTGATACAAATGGTTCTGACTAATTTCAGACGATTCCCACCTATTTATTAAAGCACGCACTGAAAGTCTGTTACTTAGAAGTGCTTTTATTAGCAGCTACATTTACAGTGTGAATAAGAAAGTAATATTTCTGCATTTCTTATTAGATTCTATAGTTTATTTTCTTTTTGTTAATTCAGATTCATTTCTCCAAGGGTAGACTATATCAATGAGGCTTTTCTGTAATTAGAAATGATTATTTCAAATACAATTGCCTATTTCAGTAGTCTATTTTTTCCCCTTTTTCACAGTATCTGTTCTTTATCACTTTGATAAAAATGTTTTCTAAAAATATATTTATTAGGCATTGATACTATTTCACTGCAAACCTATTTCACTGCAGGTGAGACTGGGCTTTTATGGCAACCTAATTACCCTTCGAGGAATAATTAAAAACCCAGAACTTCCTATTTTTAGCTTTAATTCTAATATCCTTTTACAATTCTTCAAGAGTACAATGAATTAATATTGAAACTGTAAGATTAGGTTGATTCCAGTAAAGTCTTAACTTTTTTCTTTAACAGTTGTCATCTTTATTTTATCTTGATGTTAAAATAATTCTCCATGTATATAAAGGCCAAGAAATATTCTGTACTATACTGTGGAACTGAAAATTTACTCTAGAAACAGTGCTTGACCATTTATTTCACTTAAAAACAGCAAAAACTTTTCTAAAGACCTGTACAGATAATACATATGCTATATTTTAGAAAAATGAATTTCAAAAATGTTTACTTTATAAGATCTTACATACAGTTGAGAATGATAATATGAAAATCATTAAATTTAAAATACAATGTATGAAATATTTGGTATCTCTTACTATAGTTAAAATATGAAATCAGTTCTACCAGAAAGTATCTGCATAAAAATCTCCATGGTCTCCTTCTGCAAGCATATTTTAAAAATTATATATGTTGTTACATGTAAGACAGTAGTATTTTATAGCACCATTGGCCAGATTCTACAGGCCATTTTATACTTATAGATAGAGAGCAATGCCTATGATAATATCAAAAACATACGATACAGTGCCAACTTATTACCTCAGTAGTACTTGAAACATTTTAAAACATTTAGAATATACATTATTGTAATTTCCAGTTAAATAGCATTTATTAAAAATTTGATATACTGCTCTCACTAGCCTAAGTGCTCTGTATACATTATCTTATCTAATCCTCATAAGAACCTATGAAGTAGGAGATATGATTACCTTCATTTAATAAATGGGGAAATTGAGGTCTTAAGAGAGAGATGACACCAGTGTAAGCCAGAGGAAGCATTTGAATAAACATCTGTCTGACTCTAAAACCTATGCTCTTAAACTTCAAGTTATTGTCTTTCTGAGAAAGGGTTTTTTATTTTCTTACGGTGTTACTTGCACTAATTATCTTAGTGCCTTAATCTCTCCATATACTAAATACAAATAAGTCATTAATTTTGCTAAACAATGAGAGGTATTTTTTGAAAAAGCATGAAATTATTATATTGGAAGACATGAAGAAATTAGTTTAAGGCCTTAGATGTTTTGAATGGTGGTCTAACAAAATTTGAACATAGTTACTGAGAGATTATTTTGCACAGCAATCCAAGTGAGCATCTTTTGAAATTCCATCTGATTCCATCAATTTTTCAATGTTAAATTCTTCATCTGAAATTCTTTATATCAATGAACTAATTTCTTGCTTCATTCAACTCAGGACTTCTGAACCAATGCCAGTTGGTTGGAAAAGGGAAGTTTCACTCATTATTTCTTAATATAAAGGAAGTGCAATGATGTAGAAAATATAATCTGTTGAGGATATATTGGTTTCTAGAAATTCTCACATATGAGGCTTAAAATTTAATGATCTCTAAATCCTTTTCTTGTTCATCTTTTTTTCTCTCTCTCTCTAAATTGGGTATTACTCTAGATTTTGCAATAAGTACTACCTAAATGCAGATAGCACCCAACTCAAGGCAAGCTATTATGATGCTATTATTTTAACCCCAGTGGCGTTTTGGTTTGATGGCCCCTAATAAGTGAACTTGCTAGAAACAATCAACACAAAATAAAACTGAGAAAGTATACAACTGCACATGAAAAAATTTAAAATTAGGTTAAGAATAATATCTTATTGAAATATTTATGTATAATAGTAGATCCAAGACAATGTGAAAATTCCAAGATGAAAATTCATCTTGGTGGAATAATGACTAAAAACAAACCATCAGAAATTATAACCTTTAAAAAATCTGATTTGGACAAAAATTCATTTATTAATCAAATTATTCTTTTAAAATTTACATGGCAAATAAATAATCCCAATTAAAAAACTCATAGGATTTTTGTGGCAATCAAACAAGAAAATTATAAAAGTGCTTTGTTAAATTTAAAACATTATTTAATGTACAGTACTTCTAATTTTAAACTACTTGTTAGACGTTCTTAGTTGAATGCATATGCAGTACAAACTAAACTTATAGTATTTTCCCCAAAAGTTAACCTCTCTCTATGACTTCTTTACTCCGTCAATGACATCACAATTCTAACAGATCTTCAGTATTTGAGGGTTGAAAGCTCAGGGTTCTTTGGGACCCCTTCTCCATCATAACCACAAAAGCCAAAGAGAACCTGCTAATCAATCAGACTACAGCTGCTACAACCAAATTGATGTCACACCTCAACTGCTTCTCAGTTACAGCTTTATCTCATTTTACATAATACAGGCATATGTCAGAGATATTTCGGGTTCTGTTCCAGGCCACCACAATAAAGCAGGTAACATGATTTTTTTCATTTCCCAGTACGTACAAAAGTTATGTTTACACTATACTGTAGTCTATTAAGTGTGCAATAGCATTATGTCTAAAGAACCAACGGACTTGAGGACACGAGGAGGGGGAAGGGTAAGCTGGGACAAACACTGACATATATAGCACTGACATATATACACTACTAAATGTAAAATTGATAGCTGCATAGCGCAGGGAGATCAGCTCAGTGCTTTGAGACCACCTAGAGGGGTGGGATAGGGAGGGAGGGAGGGAGACGCAAGAGGGAAGAGATATGCAGATATATGTATATGTATAGCTGATTCACTTTATTATAAAGCAGAAACTAACACACCATTGTAAAAGCAATTATACTCCAATAAAGATGTCAAAAAAAAAAAGAACCAATGTATGTACCTTGATCAAAAAAATGCTTTGGAGAATTCCATGGCGGTCCAGTGGTTAGGACTCCGCATTTCCATTGCTGGGATTGGGGGGGTGGGCAGGGGGTGGGAGTGGTGGAGGCTCAGGTTCAATCCCTGGTCCTGGAACTAAGATCCCACAACCGCTCTATGTGGCCAAAAAAAAAAAAAAAAAAAAAGCCTTTATTTGATGAAGGAAGTCAAAGGTAAACTTCCATTTATAAGGTTAAATACTAGGGATGTAAATACAACATGATTAATATAATGAAGCCTGCTGTATGTCACATATGAAAGTTGCTAGGAGAGTCAATCCTAAGAGTTCTCATCACAAGGAAAACAGTTTTTTTCCTTTTTCTTTTCTTTTGTATCTGTATGAGATGATGGATGCCCACTAAACTCACTGTGGTCATCATTTCATGATCTGTATATCAAGTCATTATGCTATACACCTTAAACTTGTACAGTGCTGGATATCAATTATATCTCAATAAAACTGGAAGGAAAAATACTTTATTGCTAAAAAGTGCCAAAAAAATTACAATAGTAACATCAAAGATCACTGATCACAGATCACCATAATAAGTATAACAATTATGAAAAAGTTTGAAATATTTCAAGAATTACCAAAATACGACAGAGAGACACAGTGAGCAAATGCTGTTGGGAAGATTGCGCCAATGCGTGGTGGCCACAAACCTCCTGCATTTTGTAAAAAAATGCAGGATCGTGAAGCACAATAAAATGAGGTCTGACTAAAGATACATTTCTGGAAATTTGCAGAAGTCGTTTTTTTGTTTTACAAATGATTTTGCATAAAATTATGATGCAAAAAATTGATTTTAAAGAGTCTACTTTGAAGTTTTGGTAGGGTGAAAAAATTTATTGCCTCTGTAGATTTTTCTATACGTTCTGTCATAAAAACATGGCACACAAATGTTTTCTTTTTCAAAGAAACTCTTGTAAAGGACATGCCAAATGTAGTTCACTGAAGATTTCCTTCTCTGGCAAAGCTAGTGATTCAATGACCCATTGAATTAGTGTCACTGTGGTTATGTGGTTTGGTTTTCTGCTTTATAATAAACCTAAAACCTTCAAACAAATGAGTGTGATTAATTAAAGTTTTAAGCAGTAGTAAAACAAGGGCAAAGAAGAAGGAACAAAAAGTTATCCTGTACTTTATATTTGAGGCAGTGCAGATGACATTTAAGATATAAGTGTAAGAAGCAACTAAATTGCAGTGACCATAACTTAGCTGTGTGATCAATTTTATTTTCAGTGAGACTTAGAATAAAATAAGTCAGTAGGACGAATTTTGTTATCCAGGATCACTATTGAAAGTATGTGAGTGAATTCATTGCATGGAAAAGACACACTAATTTTTTTTAATCATAAAACTTAAAAAAATGGCAATAATGCATGATATTAAAATTGGTGCAATAGAGTCATCTCAAGCATTTACCTTCTTAGGATAGGAAGTTTTTCTAATTTGAAGAGTATTTTCAGATGATTTCATCATTGCTTATATATTTTTTAAAAATTTCTAAGAATATCAATGAATCCACATTAACAACTTAAATGACATGGTCGTGAGTTAGCCATATAGGTTAAGCACATATGTACGTTTTCCTATGTAACTACTAAAATTAAAAGCTGAGAGACCCAACTTTTGGGTATTTCTGTCTGACTAGTATGACAGAACCCAAATCAATATGTGGAAAATACTATAATATATCATAGTAAAATTTTTTAAAAATTTTAATGAAATCTAGGACTGGCAATAGTGAGATAAAATTTTAAAAATATGAAGGTATATAGACTAGTGGGACAAGCCGTCTGCAATTATGTTACAGCTTTTAAGATGAAATTGTATAGATTCCCATGTTTCTCTAAGGAAAAAAAAAAAAGGAAGAAAAGCAAAAGAAGCAAGAAAGAAAAGAATCAGAACAAAAGTTTTGTGTTACTCACTCACAGGTGCTTTGGACCAAGTGGTATCTGAGTGGTACAAGCAGTACCTTGATGCACAGACCAGGTAAGGAGAGAAACAAATTCACTAAATAGTGATAACAGCATCTGAACTAGTCTTAAAAGATAACGTACATTAGCATGTTGAGTCACAATGTTATTTCCCAAGTGTAAAGTTCAGAGGGATAGTGGTGATAACCAAGTTTACCTCAGTCCCAGCAAAATACATGTATTTTTCATAAAATGATTGAAATTTTTATGACTAAAGTGATGTTTTTACGTATTTTTTTAATTTAAGTAGTCAATTCTTCTATGGTTAGTAACTGTATGTTCTGGATTTTCCAGATCAGTCCAGATTTCATAAAAATGTTCTTTTTCAATGAAAGCTAGTCTCTAAATGTGTAACTAAATGTAATTTACTCTTTGAGTTATTTTTGTGTAATTCAGTTTACAAATGAGAAAGAAAGAAAAATTCCATTATCAGATATGCCCTGGTTTTAGATTCAGAACACATATACATTTTATCTGCAGCCTAAGAGCATAATACTTTAATATTGTGTTTTTATTCATTACTACCATATATTGTACCTCTTAAACTATTGAACTATAATCTCCAAGGTCCTGAGCTCTCATTTCCTGCTTTAAACGAGGGATGTTTAAAATCTAAATTCACCTCAACTAAGTGGATGCCATGAAAAACTTTTGTTTCCTTTCAGTCTTGAGTGATACTTCTACTTTCTCCCTCAAAACTTCTCATCTGCATTCCCAATGCCATTTTGCGGCACACCCACAGGACTAGCAAAACCAAGTTTTGATGTTACTGTCTGTCTGTCTGCCCCTTTGTCACTGTTCTCATTCAGGTCTTTGTTATTCCTCAAGTGAACTATTCAATTTCTGTTTTCTGCCTTCCGTTCCTCAATCTATGTTCAATTTGGCTACCAGAATTATCTGTCTGAAATTTGAACCTGACTAAATGATTCACTCAGGTAAATGATCACCCTCTTCACACTTGTGTCTGATTACTCCATGCCTCACAATGGATACTCTAATCATACTGGGTTATATGTCCCTTCCTTATGATTGCATGCCAACTTTGATATGCACACCCTTACCTTATGAATACATTTTCTTTTCATAGTATGTCGTTGTTTAAGTAACAGGGAATGCAATCTTTTGAAAATGGTAACTGGCCCTCTAGTTTCTTTTAAACCTCTCTAGGGAAATTCTTTAAGATGTTAGGAGAGGCGAGGAGAAGAGAGAACTCTATCTACCAGCAGCTGTGGTGTATCAGCCAGTTTCTGTAGACGGTCTTACTAATTCCGCACAGCAACTGTATGGCATGGTTATTATTTTTATCTTACAAATAAAAATTATTAGAACTCAGCAAGTTTACATTGTCAAAGGCAATACCTCTTGTTAAAAAGTGGAGCCTGTTGTGTAGATATATCAAATCACCATGATGTACACTTTAAATATCTTACAATTTGGTCAATTATCCCTCAGTAAAGCTGAAAAAAAATCACTTTTTAAGTAGAGGAAAAAAAGTTGACTCTAGAATCAACCATTTGACTTCAAGGACCAAAATCTTTGTGCTGTACTACATTCAGACTCCAGGTCTGTCATCAGGGTTAGGGTATCTCACTGCCTGGGAGCAGGTCAGGTTAGAGTATCTTCCTATGATTCAGTCACAACACAAAATAGGTTTTGGTCTTTGAGGATTGCCACGGTGATCTATCATCATCTTCCTGCCACAGATCACAGTGGGCCAACAATCTGTATCCTTGATACTTTGATATTTTTGTCCCAAGGGACCACCAATTCCCAGTGAAGTCCCTCTAGATGAAACTTGAGCCAGATCTTGCCTGGGTCCATGTTCACTGGCTAATCCATTCTAGGTAGCTGGCTCCCAAGTCACGAGTCAACCACATATGTCTCAGGGTCCAGAGAAAACAATATATACTGCTTTAGAAAACCATTTAAAATTATGTATTATAGGTAAATATATATATATAAGTATCTATATATATTTTCAAAACTTTATACAGACCATCTGGCAGAAGAGTTTGGGGACAGTAGATTCATCTTATAATATGAGGGAGGCTTTATTTTTCTTTGAAAATAGACATTAATACTTTGACATGAAGCTGGTCATGTGGCAAAAATAAGGTTAGAGGACAGAGAAAAAGCATTAGGTCCATTTCTTTGCAAAATGTGCTTGAAAGAGAGGAGAGCTCCTCAGAGGCTACACAGCTATGACAGAAAACTGGTTTGTGAAAGAATAACGTGGGTAAAGATCATAGTTAGCTAGCAGGGAAACTGCTTGTCACCAAAAAAAATGTCTATGCAAACAAAAACCTTGTGTTCTGGCCTATTGTGGAGAATTCCAAACAAAGGTCCATGATGGATTGGTTGCCACAATGGACAATGCTTGCCTGATTTTGCCTTATTTTTCCCGTTCCCCCATATTTTTCTTTCTCTCTTGATTTTTTAACACCCCGTAATCTCTTGTACCTAAAAAGCACAAAGTTTGTAGGAAATATTTTGGTTCAAACAGTGACACATAATTTGGAAATTTTAAAATCCTATGGGCAATAGTATTATGTTACAGTATATGTGCATTAGAATTGAAACAGCATAGAATCTTCCAGAAACTCCTTGTTTCACATTGAATAGCATGTTAAGCAAAATAACCAGCAGAAAAACATTCACTTGTCTAGATTTTGTGTAGGTCTGGGGTAAATTTTAAATTTTGCTTGTCTCTAGTTTACTTACTTTTCTATTTGACTTTTCTAAAAGCAGACAAATACCAATTTAATGCTAATGGTAAAAACAAAGGCAACATGGCAGATTCTACATCTTATTCTACTTTACCACCAATTTGTGGGACTGGGAAGAACATAAGTTTTTGCTGTCTGGAAGAAAAATATATTTATAACATCTGCCTACTTGCACAGAGTGAGAATTCATATTGAGAAAGACCAGTAGCTATTTCTTTCATTTGTTACCTCAGTGGAAGAGAGTAGGCAAGCGAAAACATCTACCAGGTATGCTGACAAACGTATTGTCTTTATTCAGTGCACGCATACGTAATGTTATAAAACAATTACCAAGTTCAATAAAGCCACAATTCCTTGTTTTTTTTTTTTTTTCTGTACGCTGGCCACTCACTGTTGTGGCCTCTCCCGTTGCGGAGCACAGGCTCCGGACGCGCAGGCTCAGCGGCCATGGCTCACGGACCCAGCCGCTCCGCGGCATGTGGGATCTTCCCGGACCGGGGCACGAACCCGCGTCCCCTGCATCGGCAGGCAGACTCCCAACCACTGCGCCACCAGGGAAGCCCCCTTGTATTTTTAATATAAATTACAATTCAATATTTTTTCTTCTTGCGTGGCTTGAGTTTCTCTTTCTTTGTTAGGAATGAATAATCACAAAAATGGTCACATATTTTGAATTATTTCAAACATTTGAAAGGACAAGTATATGTAGAGGGGAAGTATATTTTATAATACTAAATGAAATAATTCATAATTATATATATATGTATATGGTGTAAGTATCCATATTTGCAGAATGTTTCCACATATCTTATATAGACATTGAGTCCTTTAGTGAGATGTATGTGGAGAGAACTAAGACAAGTTTCCTGTAGCTGGTAAACTATGTTGATGTCGGCTTTTCTTGTAAGTAGTTATGTTGCAGATGGGAGGTGGGGCATGGAGGTGGGAGACTGTCAATGATAAATCCAAATTTACGCAATAAGGACAGGATTTGATAGCCCATTAATGTAGCATACTTTCCTCTGTAGATATATTAACATAGAGATAAATATATGCCAAATGAGAAATAGAATGTTTTAAATAATTTAAGTCCAACTCACTATTAAAATATGGTTGCCTTTAATAAGATAATATTTTATAAACCACTCACACAGACTTTCTGTTCCAAATTGTCCAGAAAATATCAGCTCTTCTTGTTGAAAAAATTGGTTTTAAAATCTGTTTTTATAAAATTTAAAATAAAATAAAGCTAGCAGAACAGTAGTATAAATTATTAGATAACTATGAATATATAGAGATATTTTATTACAGGTAGAGGCAGTTTGTGGGGATTTTAAACACAGACATATTAGAAGTCCAGGACAGGATTTTTGTATTTAAAAAGTGTTTGTTTTATGTGTGTGTGTGTTTTTTATTTTTTTTATGATGGCAGTAAGAGGAAAGTACTCAATAGACTAGGACCTCTAATATGAAATTTACCAGCAGTGTAAATAACTATTCCCAGAACAACTTCAGATCTAGAGTTTAATGTCATATCATAAGAGCGTCTCCTTTACTTTTGTAGGCATGTTGTTATTTCCCCACATGTTGAACTTTCATATAGTCAGTTTCTTTTAGGAAGAAAAATGCTATATTGTGTTATTTATATGTCAGAGGAAGATGGATACATTTAAGTGATATTATGGAATAGACATATAATCACTACTGTCACATATTTTAGTGCTCTGTGAAAAGAAGATAATTTTTAATTTACAATATAGATGAGTGCATTCTTTATTTCCAAAACTATAACATTTATTAGTCTAGTTATCTAATAGCTGTTCTAGTTATTATTCTAGTTATCTAAATTGGGACCATTTATTATTCTACTTATCTAAATTTGTTTTAAAAATCCATTTTAATATTTGACTTTGTTAAATATTTGACTTTGTTTCTTTCCTAAGCATGTAATAATTATTCAGAAAAGCTGAATTTAGATTAATTTTTATTATACTATTGCTACCACTGCCTCAAGTTTCATTGGTACACTACAAATATGAAGTCTTAAATGGGCTTGAATCAAATTATAACATATATTTTTAAAATAAATTTTTTAAATGTTGAACTATATAGAGAAAATAAATGTGCAATCTTATAAAATCATATTTCATTTTTAACTTGATATATAGTTTAATCCTGGTTAGTAGAAAGAATATTTGTAATGTTTATCTCAATGTTTTAACATATGAAACTTTTCACCTTATCTATTATAAATGTGGGATTATGGCGGTCACCAATTTTGTGAAGGAAAAGCAAAAACTGCATCAATCAATGGTTCTCTGTCAAGTATAAAATATTATTGTATTTTGCAACTTTTTTCACTAATACTAAAAGCTTCAATTTTAAAGAAAAGCTTTCAGTTCAGGTCTACCAAAGATAAGATTTCTCAAATTTGAGATATCCTATGATAAACCCAGGTAAGCAGTTTCTTAACTAGTACTATTCTTGCACTTGAGACTAAAGACCAATCATTAATATGTAAACAATTTCTCTGAATTTATTTTATTTTCAATTTATTTTTAGAATCTTTGCTTTTTCTGGGGTTACACTCTATGTTCACAAGTTTTTACACCAGAATATGATATATACAGATACATCCAGCTCATTTTTTACTTAGAAAAAAACCTAATGAATTTTCACAGTTGTTTGTTTTTGATATTTTTGGTCTTGAATAATCCAGAGTCTGTTGATTAATTGTTATAGTAGTTGGTAGAAATGATTATTCATGCCACAGATGATTTTGAGAATCCTTAAATAAGTTCTATTAAGTACAATCATGGATATAAAAGTAGAAGTGATTTATGCCCTGTAAAAATATAAAACCTAGCTATAAAGAAAAAGATTATATATGCTAACTAAGAAGAAACATTTTGGGGAATGACAACCCAACAAAAGTTTCTTCTAAAGAAAACATCCCTGTTTCCAGACACTAGTGGAAGGTTATTCTCAGGCTGCCATCTTTTGAACCATGGATGATTGCAATAGTGTGACTTTTAAATTTTATTTTTAAAAAATATTTATTTATTTTTTGGCCTCACAGTGAGGCACGTGGGATCTTAGTTCCCTGACCGGGGATCAAACCCGTGCTACCTACAGTGGGAGGGCCTGGACAGCCAGGGATTTCCCCAATAGTGTGAATTTTTTATTTTAGGGAAGACAAATCATGGACTTTGCAGCAGCCCGTTGTCTAGAATAAGGCGAAGCCAAGCATATGCATTTTTGGGTACTTAGGTTAATAAATACCTCAAGAATCAAGTTAGCTTATCACAGTTGCTACACCTATCAGGTCGTGAAAGCTGAATTCAGACAAGTGTACATGCAAGGTAGGGTTTTGAAGTAGCATAGAGTGAAAAGAAACCAAAAGAGCTAGTGTGAAGAGTATGACTGGGTCAAGTATGACAGAGCCCTAGGAAAAAGGTTCTTGATTTCTTGCTTCTAAAGTAGCTACAGCTGACTAAAATTCAGAAATACCCTTGAGCTCCAGCCTCTGTGGGACCTTTCAAAGATGTCTTGTAATTCTGGATTTCCTTGAGTGCTGGGTATTTCCTTACTATTCTCTTTTGCTTAGTTTATTGGAGTGTATCTCTACTCCATGCAACCAAATTAACTCGCCTAAGACAAAGAACAATTCAAACCCAAACAGTGCAGAAAATACGTGTAATAGGAGCTTTTTGAATATATATATATATATATTTTAAAATCTGAGTTTGATTAACTAGATATTATGTACAACTTATTTTTTGACTAGTGAAATTAGAATGGCTGGCTTCAGGACTTATTTCTTCAATTCATTTCTTGAGACAGTGATCAGCAAGCTATTTCTGTAAAGAGCCAGATGGTAAACATTTTTGGCTTTGTGGGTGCTAGTCTCTGTTACACCTACTGTCTCTGTTGTGTGAAAGCAGTCACAGACAATACACAAGTGAATAGGTGTGGCTATTTTCTAATACAACTGTATATAGACACACTGAAATTTGAATTTCATATAATTTTCGTATATCACAAAATATTATGTATTATTTTAAGCTATTAAAAATCTATAAACTATCCAGTCCAAACAAAAACAGACGGCAGGTCTGATTTAATCCATGGACTGTAGCTTGCCTCGCTTAAAAACATGAGCTGGGATTCGAGTTCTCAGTCTAGTCCTTGCTTCACTACTGTGTGATGCTGAGGAAGTGAAATATTTTCTGGGCTTCAGTTTCCTCCTTTACAGTGAGTTTATGAGCAAAAAGAGCTTAGAAACCCATACACTTTTAGACTCTAAATTTAATTTATACTTTATGTATTTTTTCAATTGAAGTAGAGTTGATTTACAGTGTTTTAGGTGTACAGCAAAATGATTCAGTTATAAATACATATATATGTATTCTTTATAGAATATATATATTCTTTTTCAGATCTTTTCCATTATAGGTTGATTTTATACTTTGTGTTTTTAAGGGTTTATTTATTTGATGCTTTAAAACTTCTTTCCCTCAATTCTGTGTTAATTGCTATGAAAAAACTGTACTCATTTTGTTATTATTAAATAAATAAAAACGAATGTAAATATGCCCAGTCAAGATTTTTTTAAGTATAAAATTTGTTTATATCCATTTTATAAAGAAGACCTTGGTCTCTGCTTTAATTATCGCCAGGTTTAAGTAGTGATCTTCTGATAGTACTTTCTCCATCTTCTTTTATTATTTGCAGTCTGCAGGTAAGTGTGATGAACAACTGGTTTTGGTGAGGAGAGGGGGTCATGGCTTTATAATTCTTATTAATTCTTATGTTTATTCAGGTGCCCATAGCTGATACCAAAAAAACCCAAAAGGTAGCTAAAATTTTAAAGGCATTCATTTTTAAAACAATTTGTTTTCTATTATTGTAAAAGCAAGTTGAGTGTCAAAGATAGATACTTAATATATTTTTTAAAAAACCCTTGGTGTAGTTTTTCCTCCTTGTCCTTCTACATTATTACAGTTTAGCCTATACACAACACATGAGAGTACCAGGAGGGATTGAGAGTACTGAGAGTTTAACCTCAATTACTGCTTTAATTCATAATTTCTTTTCAAAACTAGGTCCCTATAATCACAAGTCCATTTTATGCCATGGTATGAAATCTCAGTTTTATATTCTTACTGTATTTTTATTTTCATCCTAGTTATAAAATATCCTATGTTTCTTTATTTCCCCTCACAACTATGAAAATTTCTTAGTATCATTCTATGTTTTATTGAAAAGCAACCTGGAAAACTGAAATTATTATATTAATATTCAAAATGTAAATGTATTCTCACTTTAGGGATTCAAAAAACAGGGTGAAATCTGTTTTGCAGGCTCTCAAATGTTACACTTATCTTTGGTATGGCTGGTTTGACCTGGGCAAAATTGTAACCTAGGTGAAGTTAAACTCTGATATTCTGATGACTCAGAGCAATAAGCACTCTGAGATAAGTGAGTGTCCCAGTGGGGTGCCTTTTGTGGTCCTAGGCCCCCCCACTGGGACACTCACTTAACTCTTCCCACCTTGTAGAACTCAAAGCCCAGAGCTTTCTTAACCTCTTTTTCTCTGTTTTCACTTCTCACATCCTGTTGTGCTCTACAGTTATCTAATAACTTACTGCTGACATGTCTGAACGTTTGTATTTTAATAGGGACCTTTCCAGAACCAATGGGATATCTTCAAAAGTAGTGGAGGTGGTATCTGAGGTAGGTGCCTTTAAGCCCACGTCCGCTCTGCCTACACACAAGGATAGCTTTGCTTGGTCTACAGCACAATGTTCTTTAACTTTAATCTAAAAAATCAACTCTATCCATTCATAAAAAAATATGGAAATTCTTTATAAAACACAACAGGGAGTCCTCAGTATTGAAGTGAAAATGAGAAGGATGATATCCTCTCAGCAGTAAATCATTCTTACACCTGCAGTATGTTAGACACTGTGCTGGAGAATCACAGATAAATAAACTATGGTGTTTGCTTTCAAGGCACTGGCTATTTGGTAGGAAATACAGACTTACAAATAAATCATTGCAATACAATACTACAAATGCTTTAGTGAGGTAATAGATACATAGATGATGCAAAGGAAGGAATGGTTAACTACTGGGTGGGACAGACAAGGCTTCATTGGACATTTTTGAGCTAGATTTTGAGAAATGAGCTTTTCAGTAGGGGAAAGCAATGTGGAGTTTTGCACTAAGGCAAGATGGCATGAAACACATTTGTCTTGAATTTTAAATAAGGAACTAGTCTTGCAAAGAATGGAAGGCAATGGAAAATCCATTTGGCAGTGTCAGTAACCACATCTAATATGCAGTGGGGAGTGGCAGTAAATCGAGCTTCACCTCCGGTAATCAGAGACTTTGGTAGTGGTCAGGGGAGTCCTTGTTGGTGGATTCAGTTGCATGCTCACAGCTGCTGTTCTGCCTATCTTCACTTTGAACTGCCATTTTCTGAGCTGCATTCCAGCCTTCCTGAGCATTGTCTTAGTTACTCAATTTTCTTTCAGTAGTTTTTTTCTGCTTAAATTAGCAAGAGTTGATTTCTATTGTACCTAGATACCTTGGCTGATATAGCATTAAAGAACTGTGATACTGATTTTTGTTGTTGCTTGTTTTTTCAGGAGTGGACCAGTTCAAAGTGATATGCTTTTGGGTATGAATGACT
Organism: Leucopleurus acutus; assembly: GCF_964270905.1. NCBI lineage: Eukaryota > Metazoa > Chordata > Mammalia > Artiodactyla > Delphinidae > Leucopleurus > Leucopleurus acutus. The sequence goes on from NC_139152.1 coordinate 13,783,476, forward strand.
AAAAGAGTGATATAAAAGGGATATAGACTCCCTACAATTGAAGAGGTCTGTGGGACTAGGGTATTGGGAAAGTTGTGTATATAAGCGCTGGAGATACTCATGATCATTACTGCATTTGTAATGAGAGTTTCAGTGTTCTTAATGAATTTAGATTATAAGAGGATCAAAAATGACAGATAAAGGAAATGTTGAGATTATGTAGCCAAGTGTCATGAGCCTAAAAAGTAATTTCAAGAAAGTGATATTATAGTTTAAAAGAAGAAATAGGAGTTGAGATGAATGTCTACTCTCCTCTCAGCCCTCGTGGTGCTTAGGACAATTGAGAAAGCTATAGAAAAGTATATGAGCATTCTGTGAATAAGAAGAAGGTGCAGAATAAGACAGCAATGGGAGAATTAGAGGGAAGAAGTATAGAATTATATTGGAATAAAATTCAAAACATGAGAAAATATAGAAATGGAGTTTATTTGGCCAGCATCTTTGGTTACCAAGAAGGAGCAGCATAGTAGGATAGTAGGATTAAGTAGGTACAGTGTTTGGGATGGAATGGTGTGGTTTTGCTGGTTAGCCTAGCTTTAGACCAGGGTTTCTCAACCTCAGTAGTACTGACATTTTGAGGCTGATAACTCTTTGTTGTGGGGGGAGGAGGGCTGGTTTTTGCACTTTAGCATGAATAGCAGCATACCTGGCCTTTTCCCACTAGGTGACAATAGCACCCTTCTCCCAGATATGACAACCAAGATGTCTTGAGACATTGCCAAACATCCTAGGTTGGAAACCATGGGCTAAGCTCTGCCAGTTTTGAGGAAAGGGCAATTCAGTCTGAAATATTAATCATAGCCTTTATTTTAAGTTCTTGCCTTAGGGGTAGGACTTGTGCATTGGAAGAAAAAAGTGATATGTAGAAGCCTAATTCAAAAAAGGCCAACAATTTCCTACTGCCTACAGAATGAAATTCAGGTTTAGTACATTGGTTACCTTTTCTCAATTACTTCTGCTCTTTAGACCCACATCCATCTTTACCTGTCTGTCAACCTTCCATTCATGCATTTTTCCAAATAGACCTTTATAGTTTCTCACTTTACTTTTGCTCAAGCTATTGTCTGCATATTTCCCCACCATCATCTTCCAAAGAAATCCACCTCTTAAGGCACATCTCAAATGATATCTCTGCCATGAAGCCTTCTCTAATTCCACTGGTAGGATTTAATTTTTCTCACCTGTGCACTGACATTGTACTTTGCACTTTTGTACTATTTGTTACATTAGTCCTTTTTAAAAAAATTTTTTTGGCCATGCCGCGAAGCATGTGGGATCTTAGTTCCCTGACCAGGGATCGAACCTGCACCCCCTGCACTGGCAGCGCAGAGTCTTAACCGCTGGCTGCCTGGGAAGTCCCCGTTAGTCATTTTTATTGATGGTATGGGTTTTTTTGTGGAACACAATATCTTCATATAAAGTACAGATTCAGTTCTTTAATTTCAGAAAGTTTTCTTGTATTATATCATTGAAATTTTTTTCTATGCCATTTGTTTATTTTCTTACTTCAGAGAAACCAGTAATATTTAGATATGATCATATTTGTATTTCATATCTATTATTTTTTAATTGTTTTAATCATTTTGATTTTTTTCTTTATGAATTTACTGTGATCATATCAAGTGCTGGTTCTAAGGTCCTACTTTAGATTTTAGCTTTATTGACATACTTTATTAAACATTTTACTTATTGCCTTTTAATGGTGCTAGTTTTATGTGCTTATTGAGAAGTAAAAGAGAAGTCCTAAGAAATCCAAATAAAATCCCTTCATCCCAGGACATAAGTAAAAATGTTAAAGACATTTTCTCTATTCTTTTAAATTTAATTATAAAATGGTTTTCTTCAATCTGTGTCCTTAACACTACAATTACCCTCTTATTTTATTCTGCTTTTTAAAAAATAAGTTCATCTTTGTGGATTTAAAAAAAATCCAATTCGTGTTCTGATTAGGTAATGATATAGAACAAAGCACTCATGGAGAATCTCTTCATTATCTTTATATTTTTTCTATTATTTTCCTTTCTATCTCTTTTACCTCTTCTCCCCCTCCTTTCCTTCTTCCTCCTCCTTTTTTCCTCCCTTCAACTCTTGTGGTTTACATATATGACATCATTTCTTTTAACCTGTTGGTGTTTAACATGGTCAGCCCCATCAAAGCTCACTTTGACTTCTTCCTTACTTTATATGATACCTCATCATCTTTCAGATACATAGTTTGATGACTTAACATTTCATGCTCAACCGATTCTTCTAACACCTGAGGATGTATGGCAGGATGCTTGGCCATTACCTGAACGTGTATACCATTTGTTTGGAGAACTCAAGTCCCCTCTCTCTCATCTGAGATTTCTTTTTTTTTCTTTCTTTCTCTTTTTTAAAGAACCAATTTTTTTTTTTTCTGGTCACACCACATGTGGGATTTTAGTTCTCAGATTGAACCCATTCCCCCTGCAGTGGAAGTGCAGAGTCTTAACCACTGGACCACCAGGGAAGTCCTCTTTGCTCTTCTGAGACACATTAATGCCACTTAGTTAAGAATATATTTTACCCCTTTGGGAGAATTTTAAAATGATTCCACAGACTCATTGTGGAACCCAAAAGTTTTTGCTTATTTTTAAAAATTAAAGTGGTCCATCTTCCCTTTCTATGATTAACAACTGTTGCCACTGCATCCCCAGCTTCAGGCAAAATGATGCCAGAAGTTTTAAAGTACTGAGAGAGACTGAGACGCCAGCAATGAATCCCTTGGAGTGTGAGGGTGGGGAAAGAAACATCACCTGACAACTCTTTTACCTGGTCTCTTTGCCTTGAATCATCTTGTCACTTATGTTCTATTTTTTCCTTCTATAATTAGGTTTTTCTGATTATGACTTTATGCACTGCTTGGCTACACCAAATTCGGAGGTTTTAGAGATACAATTTACTCACGCTGCTACTGAGTTCCAGAGCTGATAAACAGGTACGTAAGCTGTTCAGAGTTTTTCCCATTTCTTTTTCTTCTCAGCCTCTCAGTATTCTCCCCCAAATGTGAGAGATTTCCTGGTTTAATAAGAATTCCCAGGACTTTGTCTTTTTGCATTTCTTTCCTCTGACCTGCTTCTGGGTTGGGTTGGAATGGAGAAGGTGAAACAGCTCAATCCTCATAGTGTAAAAGTAGCCATAGATGGTGCTTAAACAAACAGGTGTGTCTATGTTCCAATAAAATTTTATTTACAAAAAAAAAAAAAGAAAGGGTAAATTTAGAATTATGTCCAGCTGTAAAATAGTCTTTTGTCTCTTTCAATGGATACTATCTCTTAAAAACCTTTAGTGATACATAATTGACATTCAATGAATTGCACATACTTAAAGAATATAATTTTATGTGTTTGACATGTACATACCATGAATCTATCACCATAATCAAGATAATTGTATCTCTATCACTGACCAAAGTTTCTCATGTCTTTTTGTAATTTCTTCCTCCTATCACTCCCTGGTAACCTCTCCTTTCCCCATTACTAGACAACCACTGTCACGATAGATTGGATTGTATTTACTAGATTTTTATAAGTGAAATCACACAAAATGCAATCTTTTTATCAGATTTCTTTAATTCAGCAAAATTATCTGAAGATTCATTGATGTTCTAGTATGTATCAGTAGTTTATTCTTTTGTTTATTAGTTTATTGTAGACCTTAGTTATTGTAGTATGTATCAATAGTTTATTCCAGGTTTTGACTAGGCTATTCTAATAAAGTTGCTATAGCAGTCATATAAAATCTAGGTATAGACATACATTTTAATTTTTTCTTAGGCAAACCCAGGAGTGAAATGGCTGGATCATATGGTAGGTGTGTAAATTTAACTACAAAAGACTGCCCAACTTTTCTAAAGTGGTAGTACCTCTTCAGATTCCTATCAGCAGTGTATGAGAGTTACAGTTCATCTATGTCATCACCAGTACTTGGCATGAGCAATCTTTCTAATATTAGCAATTCCCAAAGGTGTGCAATGGTATCTCATTGTAGTTTTAAATTACATTTATCTATGATTAATGATATTGAGCATCTTTTTATGTTCTTAATTGGCATCTATATATTTTCTTTGGTAAAGTGTCTGTTCAAATTTTTGTCTTTTTTTTAAAATTGGCTTGTCTCTTTTCTTAATATTGAGGTTTGAGAGCTCTTTTTTTTTTTTGCAGTACGCGGGCCTCCCACTGCTGTGCCCCACCCCCACCCCGCCGCGGAGCGCAGGCTCCGGACGCGCAGACTCACCGGCCACGGCTCACGGGCCCAGCTGCTCCGCGGCATGTGGGATCTTCCCAGACCGGGGCACGAACCTGCGTCCCCTGCATCGGCAGGCGGACTCTCAACCACTGCGCCACCAGGGAAGCCCTGAGAGCTCTTTTAAACATTCTAGATGCTACTCCTTTATCAGATATATGACTTGCAAATATTTTCTCTCAGCCTCATTTACAAGTATATTAGGTCAATGAAACTTGTCCCACAGGTAAACGATATTCTGTTCATTAAAAAAAATTCTAATTTCTCTTTGTATTTCATTTTGGATAGTTTCTATTGCTGTGTCTTCAAATTTACTAATCTTTTGTTCTGCAATGTCTAAAATGTAATCCTAGACAGTGTACTTTTTATTGCATACTTTGTATTTTTCATCTCTAAAAGTTTGAGTCTTTTAAAATATGTTTATCCATATAACTTTTTGAACATATGGAAAACAGATTTTTCTCCTTTATGAGTTTGATTTCCCTGCTTTTTTACATACTTGATGATTTTTTATTGATTGGCAGACATTGTGAATTTTATCTTACTGGGTACTGGATACTTTTGTATTCCTGTAAATAGCCTTGAGCTTTGCTCTCTTTGAAACATTTGATCCTTTCAGATCTTGCTTTCTCGCTTTGTTAGATGGGACTGCAACAGCGCTCAGTCTATAGCGAAGTTTTTCCCTACTGAGGTAAGACACGTCAGTGTACTCTGCTTTATGCCCTTATTATGAAGTTTTCCAGTCTGGCTGTAGGAAAAGACTAATTTCTGGCTCCGTGGAAGGTGCTCGTTCCCCAGCCTCAGGTAATTATACACATGTGTGGGCTAATAAGTACTCAGCTGAATATTCAAGGAGGACCCTGTGGAGGTCATCAAAGGTTTCTCAGTGTATAGTTTCTTCCTCTTTGGCACTCTGTCCTTTGAACTCTAGCCTCCTTGCTCTACCTAAACTCTCAACTCCAACTGTTCACCTCATAGATCCTGCCGAGTTCTGCCTGAGATCCCCCTTCCTGGGCAGCAACCTGGGTATGTTCTCACAGCTAACTTGGGCAATCAAAGGGCTCACTTCATTTGCTTCCCATCTCTCAGGGATCACTGAACGTTGTGGCTTGCAGGCCAGTGACTTGAAAACTGTTGTTGCCTATAATTTCATGATTTTTTTGTCAGATATGGAGGAATACTCTTTTTTTTGTTTGTTTTTGGAGATTATGACATGAGGTGTGCTGTTCTAAATGTTTGTTGCTGTTAGTAAAATTTTTATTAAATTTTAAGAAAAACAATATAGTTATTAGGGGAAAGCAATTCTGTATCTGCTTTTTATCTAATATTTCGATTGATCACACATCTATTTTTCTGACTAGATTTGTAATTCTGATATCAGCTTGGGGGGTACTCTGTTCCTTAAAGTATAAACAAGACTGTCTTGAACTTAAAATGTGTAATGCTCTTCACTTAGAACTTATGCTTTAGTGCACAAAGGTTGAAACTGCTCTTGGGCATGAAAAGGAAGGAAGGCACAAAGAAAGAAGGGAAGAAAGTTCTGTTGGTCTGTCTAATCTTGTAAAACCATTGTGGAAAATTCTACTTGGGGAAACTGACATACATGTAGAAAATGTCAATATAATGAATCCAAGGTGTGCTATTGTGAAATAATAAAAATTATATATATATATATTTAGTCTTTGTTTCTTGTTTCTGGCACAGAGCTCCTAACACCCTTAGAATTTCCTGAGTGATATGGAAGAAAGGAACATCTTTTTTTATTCATAATAAGCTTGTTTCAACCATATCTGAATTTATGCTAATGAAGTTACTCTTAGAGGATGGAGGATGGTTGCCAGAAACACCAAGGCATGATTAGAGTATTGCAACTTTCAGCTCCATCCTCTGATCTTCAGGAAAGTAAGAGGAGCTGGAGACCGACTTAGGCACCAGTGGTCAATGATGTAATCAACCATGTCTATGCAATGAAACCTCTATAAAAACACTAAGTGATGAGGTTTGGAACATCTGAGTGCCTGAAAACATCAAGGTGCTTGGAGGATGGCATGCCAGGAGATGGTGCAGAAGCTCTTCCCCATGTTCCCTTCCCCATACTTTGTCCTATGCAGCTCTTCCATTTAGCTGTTCTGAGTTGTATCTTTTTCTAGTAAACTGGTAACAGTAAGTGAAGAGTTTTCCTGAGTTCAGTGAACTGTTATAGCAAATTATCAAACAGAAGGAAGGGTCTTGGAAACCCCTGAGTTATAGTTAGTCAGATGTATGGGAGGCTCAGACTTGTGACTGGTGACTGAAGTGGAGACAGTCCTGGGGACTGAGCCCTTAACCTGTGGGGTCTGTACTAACTCCAGGTAGTTAGTTAGTGTAGTTAGTGTTAGTGTAGTTAGTGTAGTTAGTGTTACAATGAATTAAACTTTAAGACACTCAGTTGCTATCCACAGAGAACTGGAGAATTGCTTGGTGTGGAAAACCAACACATTCAGTGTCAGAAGTCTTGTGAGTACAGAAAAAGAGTTTTTTCTTTTACAGGGAACCTAGTGCTGATGTTCTCATTTTTGTCTGCTCAATAGCTTCTCTTCTTTTTAGTTGAGGTTACAGATCTCAGTTCCTGGGCCAAAGACATGGATCAATCTATCCTACTGTCCCTGATCACATGGATGGTACATGGAGATAGTGAGATTGGAGAGAAGTAAGTGCTCTTGACATAGGAAAAGTTAATTCTCTCCTCTGTATTCTGAGAATTTAAGGCTTGAGCAGACACATGAAAAGAAATGGTAGTGGTATTGGTGCTGATTCATTTGATGCCAACTTTCTAGAGAGAAAGATTCTCATCTTCCAAGGGTTTTTAAAACTGCTTAATCTGGAATCTGTTTTATAAATTCCATTTTTGTTATATTAACCAGATTTCATTTCTGCTTGCTTGAAATCAAAGAATTTCTTCTAGTGTAAGTTATAAGCAATTTGGTATCATGAGAAGATAAAGTGAATGTATGATGAAAACTAAAGTTAAATAGGTAGGTGGGGCCAGATCATGGAGGGCTTCATATTTTATGTTGTGGTATTTGGCCTTTATTTTGTAGCCTACAGAGTTTTAAGTAGATTCCTAAGTCACTGTCTAATTTTAGTTTTGATCAATCACTCTGATAGCAGTGTCAAAGATGGATTTGAGGAGGATGAGCCTTGAGATAGAATGATCAGTTAGAGATTACTTAAGCTAAGCGATATTGAAGACATGAACTAGAGTATTAGTTTTCCATTGCTGCCATAACAAATTACCACAAACTTAGCAGAAGACCATTATAAAATTAAGCAAGTAGATTTTAATATTTGTTATTTGCTCTAATTTTATTACTTCAAGAAGAAAAACAATACCAATTCTCTACTGTCTTTTCCAGAAAATAGAAGCAAAGTGAATACTTCCTAACTCATCCTATGAGGCCAGTTTTACCCTAATATGAAAATCATATAAAGAAATTACACAGAAAGAAAACTACAGACTAATATGTCTCATGAACATTAAAATTCTCAATGATATATTAGCAAGTCTAAACAACAACAAACCCTCCCCTTCCCCACCAAAAAGAATTACATACCTTGACCAAGTGGTATTTATTCCAGGTAGATAAGGCTGGTTCAACACCTGAAAATTAATTAATGAAATCAGTCACATCAGCAGGCTAAAGAAGAAAACTCATATAGTTATATCAATAGATGTAGGAAAAGCCTTTGACAAAAATCTAACATCCTTTATTCAAACTCTAGGGAAACTAAGAATAGCAAGGAACTTCTTCAACTGGATAAAGAACATCTACAAAACCCCACAGCTAACAACATACTTAATGGTGAGAAATTAGATGCTTTCCCCTAAAGATTAAGAACAAGTCAAGGATGTCTTTTCTTACCATTTCTATTTAATATCATATTGGAAGTCTTACATAATTCAGTAAGATAGGAAAAGGAGATAAAGTTAAACAGATTGAGAAGGAGAAATAAAACTGTCTGCAGATGACATGAATGTGTAGAAAATGCCAAAGAATCAACAACAGCAACAACAAATTCCTGGAGCTAATAAGTGAAGATAGCAAAGTTGCAGGATACAAATATAACATACAAATTTTAGTATACAAATGTCAGTGGTTTTTTATGTACCTGGTGTTAACAATTGGAATTTAAAATTAAAAATATAGTGCCATTTTATTAGCACCAAAATTAAATATTTGATATAAATATAACAAAATATGCACAAGATCTATATAAAGAAAACTACAAAACTCCAATAAAAGAAATAAAGGAAGAACTAAATAAATGAAGAGATATTTCATGTTCCTGGACAGAAGGACTCAACATTGTTAAGATGTCAGTTCTTCTAACCTGATCTATACATGCAAGCAATCTCAATAAAAATTTAAGCAACTTATTTTTTGGATATTGACAAACTGATTCCAAAATGTATACGCAAGAGCAAAAGATCCTGAATAGCCAATGCAATATTAAAGAAGAGGTCAAAGTTGGAGAATTGACACCACCCAACCTCAAGACCTACTATAGAACCATGATAACCAAGACAGTGTGGTATTGGTGAAAGAATAGACAAATTGGTAATGAAACAGAATAGTTAGCCTTAAAATAGACACACACACATATGGTCAACTGATCTTTGTCAAAAGAGTAAAGGCAATTCAATAGAGAAAGGATAGTCTTTGTATTGATAATAAATGGTGCTGGAACAACTGGACCTCTACATGCAAAAAAACAAATATCTAGACACTGACCTTACACATATTACCAAAATTAGTTCAAAATGGATCATAGACCTAACTGTAAAATGCAAAACTATAAAACTTTTAGAAGATAACATCAGAGGAAATTTAGGTAATTTGAGGTTTGACAAGTTTTGTTCACCAAAAAAAAAAATCTATGAATTAAAAAATTGGTAAGTTGGACTTCACTGAATTAAAAACTGCTCTGTGAAAGACAATGTCAAAATAATGAGAATACAAGCTACAGACTGGGAGAATTTGCAAAAGACATCTGATAAAGAACTGTTATCCAAAATTTGCAAAGAGTTCTTAAAACTCAAAATAAGAAAACAAACAACCCAATTTAAAAATAAGCAAAAGCCTGAACAGACACCTTACCAAAGAAGATATACAAATGGCAGTAAGCTTATGAAAAGATGCTCAACATCATATGTCATGAAGGAATTACAAATTAAAACAAGAATGAGTTACTACTACCTGCTTATTAGAAGAGCTAAAATTTAAAAAACTGATAATACCAAATTCTGGCAAAGATATGGAGCAACGGGAACTCTCATTCATTGCTGGTGGGGAGATCTGGCAGATTCTTACAAAGCTAAATGTAGTCTTATTATGTGATTCTTATGTGATCCAGCAATGTGCTCCGAGGTATTTACCTAAATGAGTTGGAAACTTATATCCACACAAAAAACTGCACACAAATGTTTATAGAAGCTGTATTCATTATTGCTAAAAACTGGAAGCAACCAAGATGTCCTTTAAAGGTAAATGGGTAAACAAATTTTAGTGCACCAATACATTGGAATACCATTCAGCAATAAAAAAAATGAGTGATTGAGCCAGGAAAAGATACTGAGGAATTTTTAGTGCACACTGTTTAGTGAAAGAGGCTATAATGAAAAGGCTATATACTATATGATTCTAACTATATGACATTCTGAAAAAGGCAAAATCATAGAGACAATAAAAAGATTAATGGTTCTCAGGGTTTTAAGGGGAGAAGAGGGTTGAATAGATGGAGCACTGGGAATTTATAGGGCAGTGAATCTATTCTTTATGATACTTTAATGGTGATTACATGACATTATGCATTGGTTGAAACCCATAGAACTGTACAAAACAAACAGTGAACCCTAATGTAAACTATAGACTTAGTTAATTATAATGTATCAATAGTGGTACATCAATTGTAATAAATGTACTGTCCTAATGAAAGAGATGTCAGTAATAGGGAAACTTTGAGAAGGGTAGAGAATAGAATCTATGGGAATGCTCTGTACTATCTGCTCAATTTACTGTAAACCTAAAACTGCTCTAAAAAGTAAAGTCTGTTAACTAAAAAAAAAAAAAAAAAGAATCAAGGTGTTGGAAGGCTATGTTCCTTTCCAAAGGCTCCAGGACTCGATTTTTCAGCTTTCAGAGGCCATCCACATACCTTGGTTTGTGGCCCATTCTTGATCTTCAAAGCCAGCCATATAGCTTCTCTTTGAACCTACTTTCATCATCACATCTCTGTCTCTGACCATAGCTGGAAGAGGTTCTCCACATTTAAAGATTCATATGATTAAATTGCACCTACATGGATAATCCAAGAAAATGACTCCATCTCATGACCTTTAACCTTATTCACATTTGTAAAGTCCTTTTTGCCATGTAAGGTAACATATTTGCATGTTGTTGGGATCAGGATCTACATCTTTAGGGAACTGTTATTCTGCCTACCACAATTAGGCAAGTAGTAAAAGAATGAAAGAAGAAGGTAGATTCTAGAAATATTTAGAAAGAAAAATATAGAGGACTTTGTGTTTGGATGTGTGCATGAAGCATTTGTGGTCTCTAGGAGGAAGAAGAGGAACAGGTTCATCATCACTTCCAGGTTATTGACTTGAGGACATGGTGGTGAGTAATCCACTGGGACTTCCTACATGGCTTCATGGTCCTTTCAGGACAACATAATTAAGAAGCAAACCAGAAACACTGACTCATAGACTTTTAGGAAAATTTATTGATTTCATAATTCCTGGCTAATACTTTGTGGATTGTAGCATAGATATTTCTGACCTAACACAAAAATGAAAATTTTGAAAAAGGTTTTTATAATACAAAAGATAAATTTTTTCCCCTGTTAAAACATTTTATAATCCCCTCAAAGTTTCAGTTTCTCCTTACCACCATGTTTATCAAGGTCGTGACCTGGTGAACCCATAACTGACATTTTTGCCCCTAATTAGGAATGTTTAATGTCTTCCCCTAGAGATTAGAACTTTATAATATGGTCCTTGCTCACTTTTCCAATTTCAGCTCTAACACCTTTCCTCTAACTTGTTCCTGGTTTTAGACACACTGAACTTCTTTCATTTCTTTCATTGAGCCTCTTGTCTCTAATCTTTACACACACTGTTCCTTCTGCACAGACAGCTCTTCTCACCTCTGGTTGGCTAATTCCTTTGGGTCTCCCTTCAGAGGTTACTTCTTCCAGAGGCCTTTCCTAACCTTCTGAATCTGAGTCAGGTGGTCTGCTTGTCCTGTGACAACCATCTGTATATTTTCTATTATAGCGCTTATTATCCTAAAAAGTCATTGCCAGTTTGTTTCCATCAGTAGACTAAAAACTATGTGCTGGCAGAGACCATACCTCTTTTGCTTAACATTTTATTCCAGGTGTCCAGCATATAGTGGATGACGCAGAAACATTAAATCAGAATATTAGGGGGTGGTGTGTTGGGCATGAGTATTTTCCAAAAGCTCCCTAGATAATGCCAATATATGACTGGGGTGAAGAAACACTGATATATTCCTCTCTCATTGTAGTAATTTCCCATCCTCTCTGCCATGCCAACCAATCCCTAAACTAGGGGATAAACATTTCTCTAAAGGAAACTAGACTCAAAAGATGTTAAGACTAATTGGGAGAAAGGATAAAGGTCAAAAAACTGATTTTGAGAGAAACTTGTTAAGTTCACTTTTAGAATGAGTTTTAGATTGCTGTATGTTTAATAGATAAGTTTGATATATATCCTGAAGTTCAAAGGAGACATAGGTCAAGGCTGCTGGTACATATTTAGATAGAAGTCTGTAAGGTTTTTATTCGATGAGTGCTATTAATAATTTTTGTCAGAGTAATTTCATTTGGAGGAGTAGAGAAAGAAACTAAATTATAGGAAGAAAGAGTAGTCAGCCGGGGTAAACCAATGTCATAAGTAGTTTGTGTAAAGGTAAAAGCTATTGAATAGTAGTTTAAAAGTGTATCAGATTAAAAGAAGAATCTTTCAAAATGATTTTCTTCCTATCCTCTTCCATTTTTTAAAAACAGGAAAGAAGCTTGAAGAGCTTGAAGAATGTTACTATAGAATGAAAGAGTTTGAAGATAGAAGGGTTGGAAGAAATGCCTGGTAGAGGCTATTGTAGAAGGTATGGAAATAAACAAGGTCAAGAGTACAACTGGATGAAGAGGGCCTCCCGTTTCATGCAACTGGAAGTGAAAAGGGAAATTTGAAAAGAAAAATTTGACAAGGATAATCCTGGTAGTCATATCTTTTCTTTTTTTGAAATAAGAATCAAGATGTTCTATTGAATTAAAATGTATTTTAGACTTAGGGCCATATCTAGTTATTGGATAGATAATTGGATACTAAATATAACCTCCATTTTTGATAAAATATATACAGTTCAAATAAGAAGAAATTAAAAGAAGAGAGATGAAACTGAGTTCAACAAAACAAATTGTTTTGCAGAAAGTTATTTCAGTTTTTTTTTTTAACAACTTACAGTTGGCAAAAGTTCAGTGCATTCGATTTTGCTTTTAATTTCAAGGAATACATCAGACTTCTCTCAGCCATCCCCTTCTCCCCAAGATTATTCTCCATCTTTAAATTTCATTTCAGAAGTTTCATGCTTGATATCAAATTACCTAATACTAATAATTCTTACAATGGTTTAATATGGACTATTAAAATATCTTCAGAATTGGGCTTCCCTGGTGGCGCAGTGGTTGAGAGTCCGCCTGCCGATGCAGGGGACATGGGTTCGTGGCCCGGTCTGGGAAGATCCCACATGCCGCGGAGCGGCTGGGCCCATGGGCCATGGCCGCTGAGCCTGCGTGTCCGGAGCCTGTGCTCCACAATGGGAGAGGCCACAACAATGAGAGGCCCGCGTACCGCAAAAAAAAAAAAAAAAAAAAAAATCTTCAGAATATAAACTAAAATTGGTCTGAAAATCTATGCATATCATCACTTCATTGAAAACTACCTCAAGTAGCAGTGATATGTGTTAGAGGTTTTTTTTAAATGATGAAATTATACACATTGCTTATATGATATTTGTGCCAAATGAACTCAGAAAAGAAGGCATAGAATAAATAACAGAATTCTAAATCATAAAATAGGTAAATCTATTGTTAATTATTTACAATCCTAGAAGCAGCAGAAGCACAGAGACACTGATAATTTAACAGGTTGGGTTATCAAAAATAATTTACAATTTGGATTTGGGCTATGTTTTTGTACTGACAATTGAATAAAGGATTCCTTGATATTCTGGGCAATTCCTTTACATAAAATAATTTTGGAACACTGGAAAAACTTGATTTTGAAGGAGATGATATCCATTATGTATGTATGTATGCATGTATCTCTCTCTCTTTCATCTATATATCCATCTGTCTGTCAGCCATCATTTAACTGATCTATTTATCTCTCTATTTATCTGACTATTCTTTTATTCAGTAGTTATATGCAGTGTACTTGACGCTAAGAATTTTCTGTTTTCCCTCAATCATGCACAAGACCTACTTCCTCAAACCTTCTTAGATCTGGGCATGTGGTTAAGTGTTTGGTTTTCAAAGGTCTTCTCTGTAAATAAAGTCAAGTAAATCTAAGTAAATAAAAGGAGTTCTTCAGTCAACAGATCTGGAATTAGTAGGTGCTAATTGTCAATAGTGATTGTCTAACACATGAATAAAACAAAAGATTTGAGTGTGTGCTATCAACAAGCTCAGAATAAATTAAATGTTTACCAGATTGCAATCTGAAATTTGTCAGATTTCACCAATATCTTATTATTTCAGTTGATCTTAAGTGAGTAGAAAAATATACTAGAAATCTTACATTATGACTGTTTTTCCTTTTTTCCTGTATTTCCCTTTTGTTGTTAATGATCTTTATTCTATTCAATAAAAATTCCCTTATCACGTAATTATTTCATAGGGCATCAATGATTTCTATTTGGATGCTAAACAAACATTCTTTATTTTTTCCTAAATTGAGTTATGTTTACATTTTTCTATGTTTAAGGAGTAAACATGTAAATAAATGAGAAGGTAAGGTTAGTTAAGGTCATAGTAAATGCTTGTGTTAAAGGATTGGAAATAGTTAACAAGGACATTTCCCAAAGTACTTTATCCTCATATTCTGTAACTGTGATTACTGACAGACCTATCTTCATTGTTAATAAATAATGAAGAGAATATGCTTACATTTTAGAAATAAGGATTTCCCAATATTTGAAGTTGTTCCCCATTTTATTGCTTGTTTGGGTTTGCAGAAATATAGTCCACTCCTCTCTAAATGTGCTATTTGGCAAACGTTTATTATAATATAGACTTTAATTTTGTTTGCATGTCATGACATTATTAGAGATTTCTTTGTGACATACATAGTGCAATACAGAATGTTGTTTAGGAATCACTAGCTCAGAAAGGAGAAGAGATAAGTTTATGAAACTAGTTTTATTCAAATTAGATTTTCTTTCAAAAATTTTTAAATGGAAAAGATGGATTCAAGTGTTAAACTTGAAAAATATAGCACTTTGCCCTTTCTTAAACCTCATCCTTGAATGTTTATGATATTTAATTTTTAAACTACTTCCTTTATCTTTAGCTTTCATGCATATCAATCTTTTTTTTAATAAATTTTAAATTTTATTTTATTTATTTATTTTTGGCTGCATTGGGTCTTCATTGCTGTGCGCGGGCTTTCTCTAGTTGTGGCGAGCAGGGGCTACTCTTCATTGCGGTAGCTTCTCTTGTTGCAGAGCACGGGCTCTAGGCTTCAGTAGTTGTGGCGCATGGGCTTAGTTGCTCTGCAGCATGAGGGATATTCCCGGACCAGGGATCGAACCCATGTCCCCTGCACTGGCAGGTGGATTCTTAACCACTGCACCACCAGGGAAATCCCATCAACCTTTTTTTTGTTTTTTTGAATAGCAACTTTATGCCAGTACTAGAGACACAAAGGTATTGAAGTAGAAAGATAAATAAATTAAGTTTATTAAAGTAAAATTTTTTAAGAAATGGATTGCTGGGCTTCCCTGGTGGCGCAGTGGTTGAGAGTCCGCCTGCTGATGCAGGGGACACGGGTTCGTGCCCCGGTCCGGGAAGATCCCACATGCCGCGGAACGGCTGGGCCCGTGAGCCATGGCCACTGAGCCTGCGCGTCCGGAGCCTGTGCTCCGCAACAGGAGAGGCCACAACAGTGAGAGGCCCGTGTACCGCAAAAAAAAAAAAAAAAAAAAAAAAAAAAGAAATGGATTGCTGGACAGTAAAGAACTAGACCTACATGAATTAAGAAAATCTAAAAAGAAGTGAATTACAAAAGAATAGGAACAATATGCTACCATTTATGCAAAATTTAAACACACAAAAATAAGAGTATACATTGTTTATGAATTATATATACATGAAGAGAAAGTACGGAAAGTCATTTGGAAGTATAGGGGATAGAAAAGAAACTAGAAAAGTAAGAGGCCATCCAATCACAAAATACTTAGTAAGCCCCAGAAAGGAATTCAGACAATACCCTGAGGGACATGGAGAGTTATTGAAGGGTTTTCAGTGCTTGAGGAGAGGTGCAGGGCCATGCTTAGGTGAGCATTTTAGAAAGACCACCTGAGCTTCTGCGGAAAGAAAGAAGAGCTTGGATGGGGATAAGACTGGAAAAACAGAGACCAGTTAGGAGGCTGTGGTATTAATCCTGGTGAGAGATGATTGTACCTTGAACTAAGGTAGTTTAGTGAGAAGGAAGAAAGTAAGCAAATTTGAAAGACATTAGAGATTTGATAACAAAGGACTTAATTTGGTGGGTGAGAAGGGGAAGAAATAAGAATGTCTCCAGCCACCTATGACATGACCTATCCTCTAAATACAATCATTTACATGCTGAGCGTGTGTTATGTTAGACCAGGGAGATGTAATTGGCAAAATCCATATTGTGGATCATGCATCACTCCATGCAGCAAACCTCCCAAGCTCTCTGATGAATAATCTGCCACGGTAGAAAAAGATGGGGATGGAGGGAAGAGCTTATAGAGCAGTGGTTCTCAACCACAGGTGATTTTGCCCTTCATGGGACATTTGACAGTTTGAAGATATTTTTGGTTATCACAACCTGGGAAGTGCTACTGGAATCTAGATAGAGGGCTAGGATGATACTAAACATCTAACTTTACACAGGACAGTCTCCCACAGTAATTATCAGCCCCAGATATCAACTGTGTTGATGTTAAAAAAAAAAACAACCTCTGTTATTATGAGATTACAAGACACTTAAAAGGCATATTAGCCAACTGCAATTTATGGGCCTTCATAGTGTATTAAAACATGTTTAACGAATTAACAGTTACAACATACTTAGGAACATCGACTGGATATTTTCATATTAATTTATATGATATTTTATTATATTTAAATATGTGTCATTTTACATAAAATTTAAAATAATCCACTCAGTTTGCCTCTTGGTTTTTAGTTCTGGGTATGGTGAGTTTGGCATATAATAATTATTGATTGTAACCAGCTAAAATCTATTTTTTCCTCTTTAATGTGTTCTATTATTATTATTTTTTGCTTAAAAATCTGTTGCTGTCCCAATGTTATCTATTTTTTTTGTATTTTAAAATAGCTAATTCTATTTAGCTTTTAATTTATTTAAATATTTGTTATGACTTTTAAATAGTTAACTATCTTAGCATTAATACTAAATGATTCATCAGCTTATGATATGCAATATTATCTTAAAATACAACATAATATGTACTAGGATCTGTTTCTGTGCATGCCATTCAATTTACCTGCCAAATTGTGCATCTATGTTGTTGATGCATTTTTATTATATCATTAATGACCACATTATGATTTACTATATATTAACATGTATTTTATACTTTATATATTTTAGAATATTTTAATATTATTATGTCATTAAAATTAAAATTTTTTCTAGACTCTTTTTACCTTTTGCTTTTTAGATGATTACTAGAATCACTTATTGAAATTGCAAAGTTAATCTTGGAATCATCTCAGATATACAAAGAAATTTGGGAGAGATACATCTTTAAACCATTTTATTTTCTCACTTAGGTAAAAGGTTCACCTCTACATTCTTTTGATTTTCTTTAAAATTCTTAACACATTTTGCAGATTATTTTGATAGATACTGTACATTCATCGTACCGTGAATTTTGTGCTTTGTTTCTATTGTGGATGAGATTTTTAAAGATTTCTAACTGGCTATAATACTTCATAAGAAAGCTACCGAATTTTATATTTTCTTTCTGGTTATTAACATTCACTATTTTTGTTTGATTTAAGAGATTAAATTAATTTTCTTGAATATTCTACTAAGGCAAGCAAATAATTTGCATTTAATAATAGTTTGTACCCATATTTCTGGTAGTTAGATAATTATTATTTTGGCTGTGTTATAACTGAATTCCCCAAATCCAAACATAGGTTGTACTACTGCTTCTTTTTTTAAAGCAAAAGTCTTTTGTATGAACATTTAAAGGAAGTTAAAATTGCACAACTTAAGTATAATTATATCAGATAATACTCCCTCCATAAGCACAAAAACAAACTAAGCAAAAACTTGAACAACAAAATTCATAATCACCTAAAATCTGTATTCATTAGCTGATTCATTTCTATCACAATGCGATGGTGGTACAATACCCACAAAGAGAAACATTGGAGGTGAGAAACGTTTCTGGCAACAGTAAAAATTTCTGGCTTGGGGTTGTAAAATAAAGTAGCTCAGTAGGAGCAGAGATGTCTTAGGGGAAGTAAACTGCATAATTTGGCTGGAGAAAAGCAGTACAGATAAAGACAGCAAGAAGACACAGTGTAACTGGGTATGTTCAGAAAATTGGTATCAGGATAACTGAAATTCACAAAGATTCCCAGATCTCACTTTGCTTTGCTGTGAGGAATACACATTCTATGTTGTCTATGGTATATTTATATAGATTAGTATTTTTCTCAGCTTAAATTTATAAATGGATGTCACATAAAGGTAAGGTTTTCTAAAAGTAGGTATCTCTTAAAAACTTCAAACCTAGTAAAAACAAGTGAAAATACTTTTCCACAATGCTTTCTGCACAAATAAGGAAATGCTTCACTTTCAAAAGCAGTTAGTATTATAAAGTGATGTATACCAAGTAAATGCTAGGATGTTGAATGAACTGTGAATACATGACTTATGTAAATAGCTAGTATTTGAATACCTTTGATTTTTTTTTACAAGATTTTTGTCATATGATCATAATATAAAATAACTAGGCGAAGAAAATTTTATAATAAATTTCCAGTTGAATTATTGCAATGGATATGTTCAAAGAGAATCAAATCTTCATAATATCTTGTTCAGTTATAGCCCTAATCAAGTTCTCAAATCATGCCTTTCTATAATGTAAGATAAATGATTAAGGGTCTATTTTGTTGTTAATTTCCATTAGCACTGATGAGCGCCAAGCACATGTATCAAAGGAAGAATAGACTCTTTCAGAACTAAGAAATATTCAATATATTAAAGAGGTAAGATATTTAAAATGTCTAGAGTTTAACAGCACTTTCTTCAAGATAATCATCTTAAGTAGAGTACTCAAAGGTGTTGGCAATTCAATCAATAGAAGGCACCCCTTTTCTCTAAACCAGTGCTGAACAATTTCTTCTGAAAATACTGTCATTTGGTTGTACCCAAAGTTTTTCTGCAAATCCTGTCAACTACTTGTAGCCATTGAAGACTTTATAGCACCAGAAAAATAAATGAACATCAGCGCTAAATTGTTCCCTACCAACTTGTGCCTGGTTCTGTCTCAGACATGCATGTAATCTTTCTTATTGAGAAGCTGGCTTATCCTGCCTCCTGTTTTTCTGTTTTAGAAACAGTTTACAGAGTCTTTTTATAATAGTGGGGTGAAAAATGTCTTCCTTGTAGGGCTCTGATATACTAGGAATCCTTCACCCTGGTCCTAGAGCTGCCAGCTAATAATTTTATTAAGTAAACTCTAAAAACAGATAATTCTAACAATGTCTGACTATATCTTCCTAATTCTCTTTCCTTGTGAAACATTATGAATGCGTATATGTGGAGCGGAGAAGCTGAAGTGGTGACAACAGTCTCTCTTCACATTATTAATTTTACCAAAGTTTGCTTTCAAAGTCTAGTTATGTGCCATGGCTAATGTTACCCTTTGCTTAAAACTTCCCTTGCTCTAATGTACAGAAAGATATTTCTGCCCAGATAGGTTAGGAATGGTAATAATAGCAAATAAAAACCTAAATTAAGGAAGAGACAGTAAATAAATTTTTAATTATATAAAATTTAATGCTTATGTTAAGGAACAAAATATTAAAAGTCATTTATACAGAGTGAATTTATATCAGAGCTGAATTTAAAGTTGTGAAGCTTTGAGTGATGTGATAATCATGTTTTTCCCCCTTCAGTTGAACTAGGGGATTGAAATTTATATACTCAATAACTAGAATAGTATCATAAAGGATCAGACCAGAGGAATCTGTCTCTCTCCATTTTTTGCTGTCACTCCCACAGTGATTTTAATATTTTCCCAATGTCTTTGCTGATTTCTTGTGCCAAGCATTGTTTTCAAAAACAGGCGGTTTTGAAATGAGTACTATAAACTGCATGTTTCTTAGCACATACACACATTTTACAGGTACTGCAGTGAAATCTTTAACAACAAGAAATGAAAAATATAGAGAGGCGAGTCTCCTGCTAGTTTCAAACTTTACTAAACAGACTTATTGTAAGCCTTAAACTATTTTTATCACTTGACTCAAGCTTTATTATCTCTCTGAAGCATGAAGGAAAAGGGAATCTTTCACAAACCAAACTGACATCACATTTGCTTTATTCGTGGTTTTCAAATGTTTTGGGCAAAATTCCAGAGACACTGATGGATTTTATGCATTTAATTCATGTTAAACTGGACTTGTGATTTATACAGTTACAGTATGCTTGAGATTTTTCCTCTGAGTAGTGGCCAAAAATATTGTTAATTTATTGAATTCTCCGCAGAAAGTGATGCATGCATTATGTGAAAACGGTAAAGTAGCTGCAATGAGTCATAAAAATAAATACAGTGTCTTATAAAAAAAGCAGAAAACTTAAATAAGGACAACTGGTCTTTTCTTGGATCAGATCAGAAATGTGATACATGATATTTTTCTCATGAAACGATTATAGTGTAATTGAAAGAGAAACGAAGCAGTGAGTTGCTCTAGCCGCGTAAGCCTTTTCTGCAGCTGTATATAAACTGTTATAGGCATCTCTTTTTCTGTCTTCATTAAAATGAAATACAGTCATGCACAGTATAAAGGAATTTATCTTTTTCAAATTAGAATTAGAAAAATAATTTTTTAAACACTGCAGTTAAAGAGACACCTATTTATAATCAGTTACTTCATCAGTAAACTCCAGTTAAGGGCACTTATATGAAGCTAAATATTCTGTTTTAATGAATACTACAAATGATTTAGTAAAACACCCAATCCATTCTTTATTATATGTGACCTAGAGTTATAAAATGACAACATGTAGATTGTATTATAAACCACATATGTTTTTGTGAAATGCAAATGTTTTTTTCTAATGATAAATTAAAAGCATATGTGAAAATTGTAATGGATTTTTTAAAGGATACCATGCGTTCTTTGAGTTGTGATCCCTACACATTTTTCCCTAGCCACCATTCTCTCAGGTGTCTGACATGAAGGTAGCAAACTATTTTCAAGTTAAGTAAACTTCGGGCATCTGATTTATAGAAAGTCAGTCAGATACTTTTTCTCCAGAAAACTGTCTTCCCTTCTCCTCCTTTGCTGAATGATACCCACACATGATATTTGTCACTATAAGACACACACACTTCACCATGTTTTTGCTAGGAGAGAGAGCTGAAGGTAAACACTAGACCACCAGGGAGTGTCATAAATTTCATTGTTTTTTCCAGAAGAAATGTATTGAATTGTTCATACTTTTCCTAATGCCTGTTAAGTAGTTGACTTAGGCACTCTTGCAATCTCTGCTGATGAATTTTTACTGAATAAAAAAACTTGTCTGTAGTCCACCTCAGTCTTATACAACAATTACCACGATATCCTAAATAACTAACAAATCAATCCAGACCTTGGAAAACTGTCATAAACTAGTTAATACTTTGTGCAAAAATTCATTATGTAAGCCATTCTTGCATTTGTTATGGAGACGTTGGTTTCTCCTCCTACCTCTAAAGCTAATAAAACTATGAAAATACTTGTAAAATGTCACAATTTTAGGGACATGACCCAGTTAAAAATATTATCAGTGCCACAAGTAATTGAGAATAGAACTTTCTATGAATGAATGACTAACAAGATGGCCATGACAGCCCAATTTGAAAAGGCAATACTTCTGGTGTTTTAACAAAAGAAGCTATACTTTTCAGAGTTTTGTTTTATTTTGAAATATTGATCAACTTAATTCCATTGAATAACCAGCACTTATTAAAACCAATTTTCTCTGATCCTTTGTAATAAATCAACATGAGAACAAGTATGAAAGGAGTGGGCCATGATCTAATTGTCATTCTAAGGCAGTCACAATGTTTGTGCAGGTGTGCACTGCCCTATTCCAAGGGGGTACCATTTACTTGCTGGTTTATGTGTATGGCAGCCCCTCCTCAATGTGGACTTTTGGAGGTATCCAACCTACATGGCCTCATGTGGTCACCCTGAGTTCACTTATTACTTACGAACACCTAAGAATCTTTTTTTTTTTTGATGGGGAGAATAGTCCCCTTTTAGCATTAAGGGAATACATCCAGTTTATTAAAAATATGCTTTTCAATTTACATAGTAAAAATTTTAAAATTCTGTTTGAAATTCTGAAGCATATCATTATTTGACAATGAAGCAATCTATCAGTAATGAAGTATGCAGTAGGGTTTTTTAAATTTTAAATTTGCTGTCCTGACTTTTAATAATCTTTGCCTAAATTGACTGTATTTAATTTTTAATTCTTTTACAAAATGTCAGAACTTTGGTAATACTTTTCTTATGGCTACCTTTCTTTTACATTGAAAAATATAACTAAAATTAATGTGTTAATATGAAGAAAAAAAACCAAAAAAAAAACCTATGCTGCCCAGAATCTTCATCAGAAAACTGAGAAGATGCCAGTACAATTTGAGGACAATAGAGTTAAATCTTAGAAAAAATATGGTTGAAGGAAACCTCTAGAGGTTATCTTTCTGCTTCATCCTGCTGGCTTCAGGCAAACTTTACCTAAACTATTGTAGGCAGATGAGTATCTGGACTGTTTTTAAAGATTTTGAGGGAAGTAATTCCATAATCTTTTAATATCCTTTTTATATCTAATCTATTTGTCCATTTAATTTAGTTTATCTTCAGCAGACATGGATAATGTTACCCTTTACAATATAATTCATCATAACCTTGATAATTGAGGTAATGTTTATATATGAAAGAAAAGATGGCAATCTCTTCATAGAGAAAAGAGTATTGTTATTATAATTTTAAATATTGACTTTAACGTCAGTTGTCAATGTCAGAGAGGAATAAAATTGTGAATTTTGAGACCAACTGGAGCCAAAGATCAAATTCCAATTTTTTTTTTTTTGCAGTACGTGGGCCTCTCACTGTTGTGGCCTCTCCCGTTGAGGAGCACAGGCTCTGGACGCGCAGGCTCAGCGGCCATGGCTCACGGACCCAGCCGCTCCGCGGCATGTGGGATCTTCCCGGTCCAGGGCACGAACCCGTGTCCCCTGCATCGGCAGGCGGACTCTCAACCACTGCGCCACCAGGGAAGCCTCAAATTCAATTTTTTTAAGGAGAAAATAATGCCACCTTCAGAAGTGTATCTAACATTTTTTCATACTGAAAACAAATTCTACTTTCAAACATGGATAGAACTTTGCACAATAGTTGTTATAACTACAGTAGCTACTTCTAAGGGTTCTGTAGAATTCTGGTTTTCAGTGCCTTCATATTTAGTGTTTAGTACTATTTGTGCTGCATTAGTAACATATTTATAACTCTTCCTACACATTATCACCCTTCTAATTATCATTAATACATGAACTGATGAATATTAATTCAGTTTCAAACGTTTGAAATCAAAGAACTTTATATTTTTACCTTTCCAAAATTCTCCTATAGTTTTAACAACCGCAAATTAGTCTATAAATTTTAAAGGTATGACTATGAAATAAAGACATTAAATTTATGTTATATGCAAATTTGTGTGGTTCTCTTCTAAGAAGTTAGATTAGTAGACTGTATGTTTTTCAGTTATAATAAAACTCTCATTTGAATCCGGCCATGTCTTATTTCTTTAACATTGGGCCAGCCAGATAGTTTAAATGAGTGAAGTTGGATGGATGGAAAAAAACTAACCACCAAAAATATAATACAAACTTATTTTTATTGTGTAATATTCTATAGATATAACATTAGATATGTTATTTTACTTTTAGCTAAAATGGAAGCAAATATATAAACTATTAAATAAGTTCAATGATTAAAATTTTCTTTTTTGAATTCATTACTCTTTGGTTTGGGTCCAAAAAGTGTTTCTAAAACTAGAACTACCATATGACCCAGCAATCCCACTCCTGGGCATATATCCTGAGAAAACCATAATTCAAAAAGACACATGCACCCCAATGTTCATTTCAGCACTATTTACAAAAGCCAGGACATGCAAGCAACCTAAATGTCCATTGACAGGTGAATGGATAAAGAAGATGTGGTACATATATACAATGGAATATTACTCAGCCATAAAAAGAAACGAAATTGAGTTATTTGTAGTGAGGTGGATGGACCTAGAGTCTGTCATACAGAGTGAAGTAAGTCAGGAAGAGAAAAACAAATATCATAGGTTAACGCATATATGTGAAATCTAGAAAAATGGTACAGATGAACCTATTTGCAGGGCAGGAATAGAGATGTGGATGTAGAGAACAAACATGTGGACATGGGGGGTGGGTGGGATGAACTGGGAGATTGGGATTGACATATGTGCACTGCCATGTGTAAAGCAGATAGCTAGCAGGAACCTGCTGTATAGCACAGGGAGCGCAGCTCAATGCTCTGTGGTGATCTAGATGGGGGGGATGGGGTGTGGGTGGGAGGGAGATCCAAGAGGGAGGGGAGATAGGTATACATATAGCTGATTCACTTTGTTGTACAGAACCTAACACAACATTGTAAAGCAACTATACCCCAATTTGAAAAAAAATGTTTCACTTTTTCTTCTGTTCTAGTGTCAACATTTGGTTTTGTGTATTCTGTTATAAGGCATCTTTTAATTTTAAATGATGCTTAGTTTTCTTCAGTTCACTGTGGAAAATAGATGTTCTCAAATATAGCTACTTCCAAACATGTATAGAAACTTTGCACAAGACTTTCTATAATTTGTAGATTTCTGGTTTTCAGTGTCACCATATTTGAAGTTTTAAAACTGTATTGCATGCTGGTTCAGTACTAAATCATCTGTAATTCTTCATTCATGCTATCTCTTTATGTTTTTAAAGAATTTGGTCTTTAAATACATAATTTGGGGAATGTATTTCAGGCAATTCCTTTTGTGTTCCTTTTGTGTAGAACAATCTTAGCATAGGAATATGAACCAAATGTTCAGTGCCATTTTAATCTACCAAAGATAAAACTTCTCTAAGAATGAGTTACTCAAATCATAAGTTTGCGTAACTAGTGCAAAAATTATTGCAAAGAAATTTAAACAATTTTGATGTTTAAAATATCAACCTAAAAAAAGCCAAGTTTTTAATTGGGTTTTAACTGATGACAGGTGGTAATTTGCCTGAATGTCAAGAACAAGAAACTATTTTCAATCTTGTGTGTGTGTATGCAGATATGTGTGTGTATGTAGGTGTCTATATATACATCTTTAGCATCATGCCATATGCAAGCTACCAATCCGTGTGTAGTACAGCTGTCTAGTAACTGGGCCTCCATTTCCTCA
Source organism: Leucopleurus acutus (assembly GCF_964270905.1). Classification (NCBI taxonomy): domain Eukaryota; kingdom Metazoa; phylum Chordata; class Mammalia; order Artiodactyla; family Delphinidae; genus Leucopleurus; species Leucopleurus acutus. The sequence goes on from NC_139152.1 coordinate 13,808,815, forward strand.
AGCAAGGCATCAAAACATCAGTAGTTCAAGCCACGGAAGCAAATCCAGGGAAAAGTTCTTCCTTACTATGCTCATGATGTGTTCAATTGTTAACATTTTTAGCTCAGAGAGGTACCTCATAAATGATACAGTGAACACGTGTACACTTTCTGTCCTTGTATAAAACACTGTTGTTTATTATTTAAGTTTCATACTACTGCAAGGACAATATCCTTATTCATGCTCACCCACGAAATTACTACATTCACCTCTTGAGGGTTTTTCTCACAAAGTAAATATTTTTTTGAATTTGTGTCTACCATTGCACCACACACCAAAGTATTTCGGTCAGATCAAAGTCCTCATCTATAGCATGAATAATATAACCAAATAGGTGTTACTGTTTACATTTAGGCTATCATCAGCTGCAATAGAGAGCTCAGAAATACTGTAACCTTTTCATATACTCTGTCCTGTAAGTTCTCAAGTCGATCTTTTACACTCTGAACTGTATTTCTAACTGGACTTACGTTTGCAAATACGTGTTTCTGTTTGGGACTTATAGTTTCTGCTATCCTCTGTAGATTATACTTTATGAACTTATCAGCTGTAAAAGGCTTTGATGCCAGAGCAATGTTTTCAGTTAATACAATTTGCATTTTATTGCAGCCACATCTTTTATTTGCATTTCAAAATAAATCCTGTTTAAATACCAGTATTTTTCAGTTAATTAAACACTTACCATACATTTTTCCATCTATCAGTCAGAATTATTCTTCTTATTTTTTCATGTCAGTGAATTAAGTGGTGGTCTTTTACACAGACAAGATACATTAGCATATTAAGCATAAGATATTCGACATTTCCACAAACTTACGTTCCCATTTTTATGAGACATGGAGCCCTCTTGCCTTATCTTATATTTTCCATCGAGAAATGGATACAAGAAAAAAAATTCCCTCAATTCTACTAGATGAAAAATAACAGAACAAATGCTATCGTAAAGAGTAGCTGCTGCTTAGTTTCAGTTGCAGGGAGACCACAGGGAATGGAGAGGACTAAAGAACTGAAGAGACCCTGTGCCATTTAAGAGGGTGAGTCACTACCTAATTTTAGCTCATTGATGCTGCATTGGAATCTGGGTATGGTTTTTCAAGTGACCTGATGTATGGACTTATACCCTGCCAGTATTAGGGTAGCTAAAAACAAAATGTCCAGTGGCCAAATTTGGTTCAAGGCCCACAAGTTGGCAATTGCATTTTAACACATTATTTGTTTTTATCTATAATAGCATCATTCAACTTTATCACCCAACTTTACTACTAGGTTTTTCTCCAAATAGCATCTCATTATTAAAAAGAAAATAATACTGTCCTTAGAGAATAAATAGTTTTCTTTTGTTGATGATCTGCACAAAACCTTTTGTAGATACACAAAGAATTTAAAAAAATGTTTTGAATTTGCGATGATTACAAATATGCGTTCTGGAGTATAACGACCTTGGGTGAAGAAACCCTTTTGTGTCTTAATGATCTCATCTATAATATTGGGAAAGAGTGGCTCCTATTAATATGATTGTTATGAAAGTTAAGTGAGATAAACATGTGAATATCTTAGCATACTGTGCTGCCCAAGTTTTGAAAAACAGACTTTATTTTTTTTAGAGCTGTTTTAAGTTCACAGCAAAACTGAACAGAAAATATAGAGAGTTTCCATATGCTCCTGTCCCCAAGCATGTATGGCCACCCTCACTATCAATATCCTACACAAGGGTAGTACATTTGTTACAATTAATACACCTACACTGACAGGTCAACCAAAGTCCATCATTTACATTGGGGTTCACTTTTGTTGTACATTCTATGGGTCTGGTCAAATGCATAAAGACAAGTATCCACCATTATGGTATCATATAGAATAGTTTCACTGCCTGAAAAATTTTCCTCTATCCACCCCCCACCTCCTCCCAAACCCTGAAAACCACCAATCTTTTTTACTATCTCTATAATTTTGCAGAATATCATGTAGTTGGAATCATAAAGTATGTAGTCTTTTCAGATTGTCTTCTTTCACCTACCAAGAAGCATTTAAGATCCCTCCATGTCTTTTCAAGGCTTGATAGTTTATATCTTTTTAACACTGAATAATAGTCCATTGCCTGAATGCACAATTTATACATTCACTTGGTGAAAGACATTTTGGTTGCTTCCAAGTTTTGGCAGTTATAATTAAGCTGCCATAAATATCCAGGTACAGGTTTTTGGGTGGACATATGTTTTCAACTCTTTAAGTAAATACCCTGGAGTGTAAGAAACTGCCAAACAATCTTCCAAAGTGGCTGTACCATTCTGCATCCCCACCAGCAATAAATGAGAGTTCCTGTTGCTCTACATCATTGCCAGCATTCGGTGATGTCAGTATTTTACATTTTCGTCATTTTAAAAAGCATGTAGTGGCATTTCATTGTTGTTTTAATTTGCTTTTCCCTAATGACAAATGAAATTGCATATCTTATATGTCCATTTGCCACCCATATATCTTCTTTGGTGAGGTGTCTCTTCAGGTCTTTTGCCCATTTTTTCAGCAAGCTGTCCATTTCCTTATTGTTGAGTTCTGAGAATTCTTAGTATATCTTGCATAACAGTCTTTTCAGTTATATCTTTTCAAATATTAATTTCAAGTCTGTGGCTTGTATTCTCATTTTCTTGACAGTATCTTTTGCAGAGCAGACTTTCATTTTAATGAAGTCCAGATAATCAATTATTTCTTTCATGGATTGTGCCTTTGGTGTATCTAAAAAGTCACTGCAAAATCCAATATAATCTAGATTTTCTCCTATGTTATCTTTTATGAGTTTTACAGTTTATCTTTTAAATTAGGGTTTGTGATCCATTTTGAGTTAAATTTTCTGAAGGGTATAATTTTGTGTTTGGATTACTATTATTATTTTTTGCATGTGGGTGTCCAGTTGCTCCAGCATCATTTGTTGTAAATCGTATCATTTGGCCATTGTATTGCCTTTGCTCCTTTGTCAAAGATCAGTTGATAATATTTGTGTGGGTCTATTTCTGAGTTATCTATTCTATTCCATTGGTATCTTTGTCTATTCTTCCACCAGTACCACACTGTTTTGATTATTGTAGCCTCTTAATAAGTCTTGAGGTAGAGTAATGTCAAATGACTTTGTTCTTCTCCTTCAATATTCTGCTGGTTGTTCTTGGTCTTCTATCTCTCCATACAAACTTTAAAATCAATGTGTCAATACCCATGAAATAACTTACTGGGATTTTGACTGGAATTCTGTTTAATCTAGAGATCAAGTTGGGAAGGATCAAAATCTTGACAATATTGAGTCTTCTTATCTATGATCATGGAATATCTCTGCATTTATTTAGGTCTTCTTCAATTTCTTTCATCAGAGTTTTATAGTTTTCTTCATATAGATTTTGTACATATTTTGTTAGACATATACCTGCTTTGACTTTTTAATACCTTAGTATTCAATAGTTATTCTTATTATAATAATAAAAATGGCATCATCACCTAAAAATGACACATCCCCATTGATATATCTGAAAGGGGTAATATTGATTTAAATAAGCATGTTGTGGTATTGTTTCAAAAAATCAGTACTCAGTGATGAGTACATGGGTGTAAGCAATATCATCTGTACTTTTGTCATGCTTAAATATTAAAAAAATAAAAATATGACAACTTTTCAGTTGTGCAAGTTGATAGCAGTAGTATAGCACAGACCAAAGCCATATAAACCAAAGTTGTAAGTGCCAGTTTCACAACCTACTTATGGATAAGTTGGGGCAAGTTATTTAACATCTTCATTTCTAAGTTTTCAGCTGTAAAATGATAAGAATAAATTAGCTGATTGGGTTGTTGAAGGTCAAGCGTATAAAACAATGCCAGATACATGGTTAGCAATATGTAACTACTAAATGTTATATTATTTTAGTCACTTTTTAAAATCAATGGATTGTTTTATAAAGGTAAAGTATATATAACTTCAATTATGAGAGCAATATAAGCTCACCAGAGAAAAATAGAAGGAAACACAAGCAAATTTCCTGATAGCTGATACCCAGAGATAACCATGATTTACATCTTAGTGTCTTTCTTTCCAATGGTTTTTCCGATTCATGTCTTTTTGTTGGTTTTCTTTTACATAGTTGTATCCCTACTATATATACAATCAAGTATCCTGGCATTTTTCTTTTTCACTTGACATTATGAGAAAAATTTGTCCTTTTTTAAATAAACATTGTTTTTAGTAGATGGGAAACATTCTACTCCATAGCTTTTTAAAATCACTATCGACCATTTAGACTGCATCCCATTTTCAGTTACTTCAGTAACTTTAGTGACTATTTTTTACCAAAGCTTATTTCCTTAAGTTACTTAATTATGCAAAGATTTTTAAAATGATTTACATTACATAAGTATGGACACTAATCAAACCTATTAAATAAATCTGTTTATGTGGGTACAATGAAAATTGCAAGTAGGGAGGCTTCATACAAATATGAAGAAAAAATTGCACATTAGTTCAGTGCAGAGCACGCGCACATACGAAGTTAGTTACATGATAGCCTTCTCAGCCAAACCTCCAACATACTTGATAATCTATATTCAAACATACATACATCTTCAGTTTCATGAGCTACACATGAATATAATATCACTAATTTATACAAACAACACCTTTATGTTAGACGTTCATACAGACTAATGCCTGGATTGGGGAAGGTAAATTCTGTTTATAAGTCTAACTTGAGGTACAGCCATTTTTTTTTTTTTTTGCGGTACGCGGGCCTCTCACTGTTGCGGCCTCTCCCATTGCAGAGCACAGGCTCCGGACGCGCAGGCTCAGCGGCCATGGCTCACGGGCACAGCCGCTCCGCGGCATGTGGGATCTTCCCGGACCGGGACACGAACCCGCGTCCCCTGCATCAGCAAGCGGACTCTCAACCACTGTGCCACCAGGGAAGCCCCGAGCCATTCTTAAAAGAGGTAAGATTGATTGTACTAGGATGAGAAAGTATGACCAGAAAATTCAAGCAATACGTTATAATAATTTACGAAGTTGGAAGGAGCCTTAAAACCCCATTCCAGGATTCTCAAATATTTTACCACCAAAAAAATATTCCTTTGATTGTTTCTAACTTCCCATTGCCTTTTTCTCAGACCCAATTCCTATACAATGGGCCTTCCTATAAAACAAGTCATACTATTGAGTCATAAATGTTGTTCTCATTTAAATTAAAGAAATAAAGGTATCAACTGCTCTTTCTGGCTAGCATAAGATAACCAATATTATCCTAATGAATTGACACAATTCCAACCAAAGACAAAGAAACTGATGTTTCAGGTAACTTATGCAAAATTACACCCAAGAAATGGGAACTTTCACTGGGATTCTTGAACTATTGAAATTATTTCAAAGAGCCACCTACTCACTTAACATAGGAGCCATATAATTCTCAGAAAATGCAAATGCCTGGAACAAAAACACATCTCTTGGCTTGTACTCTGATATATTACCAGTTGCTCTTGTTAGTTTTCTTAAAATTTAGATATAATATCTTAATTATTTATAATAATTAACAAATTATAATGAATAAAATTATAAAGAAAGGAAAGTAATGAAAGGGGAAACAGGTTGGTAGTTAAATTATGGGTAATGCCAATTTTATAATCTAACACATAACATTGTTACAGAGGTTAGTTTTATGCCATTCTACCACTGCAAATATACATATATTTTTATTTGTATATGCATGTAAATTTAAGATTCATCTATCTTTATATAAAGAGGGGTGGTTCTTTTGAGGAGGGTTAGGTAAATGAAATAAAGTGAGAAAACTTGGATTATCCTCATGGTGGAATTCAATATTGGAAAATGCTGAATCCATTATTGGTTCCTGATTACCAGCATCTCACAACAACAGAGGCCAATCTTAGGGAGCCTTAGAATTATCCTGACCAAATCAGTGATATCCATGCAATGAATGAAGAGTAATCTGTGAGCCTTTTAAGTGCTTAGCATTTTGTGTTTGAACAGTAAAATTAAAGTGGAGTTCTTAATGTCAATGATTTTATTGAAGAGAGTAGGGACACACTGCCATTTTCAAAGCTCTAAAAATTAGGGGTTTGCTTCATCTCTTTCCAAAGAGTAAGAAGTATACAGAATTCCTGCAAAGCAGGCTTTACACAAAGCACTAACATTTAACCTAAATACATTTATGTTTTAGTACAGCAAGTTCTTAATTGCCAAGAATATATTACCAAACTGAAATGGAAGATAAATGAATATTTTGTGTGTAGTCTCCAAAGGGATAAGAATTAAAAATTAAATTAAAAGGCACTTGCCAATATTTTAATTTGCCTGTTAAAAAAGCAAACACAAATATTTGATGCTGACTATTTTTAATTCCTCAAATCTAATTCAGTCAATCTCAGTAGCAGTAATTTGTAAGTAAATAGGATTTTCTTGAATCTTATCAGGATGTAATGCTGACAACAAGAACAAAGTGATATATATATATATATATTTTTTGTGGTACGCAGGCCTCTCACTGTTGTGGCCCCTCCCGTTGCGGAGCACAGGCTCCGAACGCGCAGGCTCAGCGGCCACGGCTCACGGGCCCAGCCGCTCCGCAGCATGTGGGATCTTCCCGGACCGGGGCACGAACCCGTGTGCCCTGCATCGGCAGGCGGACTCTCAACCATTGCGCCACCAGGGAAGCCCGTGATAACTTTTTTACTTCTTAATTTACTCTTGCTCTGCTGTCATTTGAAATGCTGTTGGACAGCAAAAATAACTCATACTTTTTGAATATTTATTATATGTCAGGCATTCCTCTGCATAGTTTACATATATTAGATCATTTAAACCTCACAAGAACCCTGTGAAATAGGTTCTATAATCATTCCCATTTCCTAGCACAGAAAACTGAGGCCCCAACAGGTTAAGTGACTTGTACAGGTTTACCCAGCTACTAAGTAGCAGTTTGGAGTGGGACACTGTACTCCCGGTATCTGTACAATACCAAAATGTAGTGACATCTCAAAGTACATATTTGTTAATGTCAAGTAGGTTGACAGTTTTTAATTTATTTCTCATTGACCTGGAGTATGTCTTAACACATTCTACAATATTTTTGTGTCTTAAAGATTAGATTTAACTATATAGAGGGACTCACAGACATAGAGAACAGACTTGTGGTTGCCAAGGGGGAGGGAAGGACTGGGAGTTTGGGATTAACAGATGTAAACTATTATGTATGGGATGAATAAGCAACAAGGTCCAACTGTATAACACAGGGAACTATTCAATATATTCAGTGTCCTGTGATAAACCATAATGGGAAAGAATATAAAAAAAAAAGAATGTCTAAAAAAGTTTTTTTAATAAAAAATAAAAATTACTGTCATAGAAGAGAAAAACTAAATTTTATTTTAAAACATCAGAAAGAGTGCTAAGAAATCACAGGTTATACTACCCTGTTTAATTCTTCTATATAAGAAATTAAATCATATTGTCTAAATCCATGCAACGTAAGGCTATTATCCATGGGTTGCTTTGAATTTTCTTTAAATACCTTCTACACACCATATTTATCCCAAGTTAGTAAATCCTTTTAAACCCCTATTTTGTGGCTATCTGCCATGTGCTCTTTTTACTTAAAGGGTAAACCTAATGTTTAATTGTATCCTTCTATTTGCCTTAAGTAAAAGAAAACCCTAATATGTCAATTACAGCCAGCTCTCGATTATCTGTTGTCATGGGACAGAGCCCACAAAAGCAAGGATAATTTAAATCCAGGAATAATTAGGAATCTAATTTTGATATTATTTTTATTCTTCCTCCTAACACGTCTTTCTTTTTTGGACTGAAATAGGTAGAAAATAGATTTAATCAAATATTACCTGTTTTTTGGTTTGGGTTTTTACTGACAGACTGCTGAAAAGGATAATCTGGATAGAAATGTATCCATACATCCCAAAACTGGAATAAGCAAGGTAATCAATGTGTACAAACTTTATTACTTATTATTTAAGAGATTCTCAGGTGCATTTGGAGTTCATTATGAAGGTACTTCTTATCTGAGTTTTTCCCAAGAAAAAAGCCATGGCCCCAAATTTGAAAAGATTTAGATTTATTTATTTTTTTTTTCAGATTTTATCTGCACACTGGTCATTGGGCTGCTGCCATCCTGTATCCCAGTGATATTAGCACCTCCACTGACATCTGGCATGATGCCTTCAGTCTGGAGTCTTACAGCCAATCAGAGTTGATGATATTGTATTAATGGTTCCATAATAAAATGAAAAAGATGGCCTTCATTTTGATGAAATGTAAAGTAGCTATTGTGCTTGTTTGGTATTGCAAGGTCCAAATGTATTATTTATGCAATTTTTCTTTTGAAAGAAAAACAGAAAGAGCAGATTTCATTTTACAGCATTCAGTCAACGCTATTGTCTCATGAATGTGAACATTTCTGCATTTTATTTCCTCTGAGTATAGAAGATATTTTTCAGAGATCATCTAAGTAGGGATTTAAAAGTTTAAAAACTGCTTTTAAAATAGGTAAGCCCTAATGACTGGATTTATTGTTCATACTGGTAGCTAAACTAAATCAACACTTGCCATATGAGAACTTGTACCTAGTTGGAGTCATAATTTTCAAGGTCTTAGCTAGTCATTAAGACTTTGTTCATAGTAGGAAAATAGGAAAAAGTCAGTAATTTTATCATAAAGTAAGTTATCAAGAACACATATACACAATTATAAAATATTTTTAAAACACTAAATCTATTTTGTCTAAGCATGTATTTCATCCTGTAGTTGTTGTACAGTAGTATCATTCTCAAAAAAATATGTGATCGTACTAAGAAAAGTATGAAGGAAATAATCTATGCATAGGAACAAAATAAAAAGTGAAAACAAATTTTCATGTAAAAGACAGGTTTACAGGGATAAAATGATACAATAATTTTCTTTGTGATTTTATATCCAGTGTCTTACTTGAGCCTCATAAAACCTACAAAATTAGGTTCAGTACATCCATTTATCAGACAGAAGCACTGAGGCTTAAGAGAAGGAAAACTGCCCAAGGACACATAGCCATTTAAGCGATGGATCTGGGACCTGTTTCTGGTCTTCTGATTCCAACAGAATGTTTTTCCCAATATCCCATGGTTCATCTTCATCCAGTGGTTTCTTTCTTTGTCTATAAGCCACTAATGATGAAGACTTCCTACTAAAAGTTAACAAAAAAATCAAGCAAACTAATGAGTTTCCTAAGAGAATCATATATACTAAGTCCTGTTTTTCTATGGCCATGGAGAATTTATTTTCCTTGCTCTTTTTGTTTTTCCTAGAAAGATATCTACTTTGGGAAATGTAAGTTTTATTCTCCTCAGTTGGGTCTCCAGGGAACTAGTTCTCAGTGTTCTCTACATTTCAGTTTTTATACTTTCTTCTGAAATAGCAAAGGAGTATTTGAACTTAGTAAGGATCATTTGATATTTGTGAAATTAATGACTAAGTGAAATTTCCTGGAATGTAGAGTCTGGTCTTTGTAATTTGCCTTGATAATATATAAAACTTGCCTGCACAAACACTAAGAGGTAGATTGAGGAATACCAGTTCACCATACTCATAAAATAGTTATTCTAATTATATACAGAGTATTGTATGAAAATTGTAGACACAACCCATTTTTACTCGTCTGATGATCTTGCTTCCTAGCTCACTGAGGAAAGAAGAGCAATAGAAAAGGATCTCACCATGCTCTTTTCACCACATTTACCCACCTACCTGCATCTATGTCTATACCCTCTGCTTTCTCATCTGTCCATGAATGAACTATTAGTGCTCCTAGCTAAGGAAATCTCTTCTTGTGCAATAAATCCCATGCCCTCTTGCCTAGTCACCATCATCAATCTAGTAATTATTCCTCCTATTGTCTACATCAATTAATTTTTCTTTTTTCTACATTGTTATCTCTCCCATTAAAAACATAAAAACTCTTTCTTGGTCCCACTTACCCTTCAGCTATCGTCCCTCTCTTTACTTTCATTTATGTTAAAATTCATCAGAAGAGTTGCCTAGAACCAAAGCCTCCAGTTCCTCTAGTACAGATCGATCTTGAATCTATTTCATTGTTTGAAATCCACTATTCCACCCAGTGTCCTTTTCAACATCGATAATGAATGCCAAGTTGTTAAATCCAATGGTAAATTTTCAGTCCTCATCTTACTTGATCAGTCAGCAATATTTGACACAATTGGACCTTGGAAATTTCTTCTTCTAATTTTTTTTTTGCTCTTTTTTATGCTTTTTTCAGGAAGCACATTTTAAGTCTCCTTTTCTGATTCTTGTTTATCACTTCAACCTCATAATATTGCAGTGTCTCAGAACATAGTCCTTCTGCCTTTTCTCCTTTCTATCTGCATTCATGCCCTTTCTTTTAACCAGTTTTGCAGTTTTAAATAACATCTGTATACTAATGACTCTCCAGCCTGGACCTTGCCCCTGTACTCCAGTCTTGAATATACCACTACTTTTTTGAAATCTATATTTACATGTCTAACAGTCAACATTCAAACTCAGCATGTACAAAAACTCTCAACCTTATTTCCTCCAGTCTTTACCATTTCAGAGAATGGTAACTCCGTACTTCTAATTGTTTAACCCTCAAACCTTCTAGTCATTCTTACACATCCATCATGCTGTCTATTAGCAAATTCCAAGGTTCTACCTTTAAAAGATATCCAGATTCTGACCGCGATCTCACAACCTTAAACAAAGCGAATATCATCTCTCACCTGGAATATTACAATAGCTTCCTCTTTGATCTCCTAGATTCTACCTCTACCCTTCTTAAGACTGTTCTTAAGACATTAGCCAGAACAACTGTATTAAATCATAAGGCAGTCTGTGTAACAACTCTCCGTCAAGCCCTCCAAGAGTTTCCCATATCACTTTGAATAAAAGCCAAATTTTTATATTAGTCCGTAGTGCCTACACAGTTTTACTTCATTTCCTTTCCAAACCTGTTCCTCACTCACTTGGCAGCCATCCTGTCTTCCATGTACTTGCTTGAACAGAATAACCATGTTCTGTTTCGGGGTCTTCCACGGGTCTTCTCTTGGGTGGTAGAAAGACAAGTAGAAATTTCAGGGTTCTTCCACCCCTCATCCCAATAATTTCTTCTTTTTTTTCTTACAGTTATGTCTGAGTAGTTCTGAGGGGCTTGTGCCTCCATGGCATGGGGTTCAGTGTATGTGATGTCATCCTGGCCTGGGTGTCTTCATTACCTACTCTGGCACCTTCTGACAGTGACATTTTGATCTGGTCTTCCCTCGTGAGCTCCCGCAGTTCACTCATTCCCACAATTTCTTTGTATTGTCCAGAGTGGCTCTTCATGTCTTCCAGCTCTCTGGGCCACTTCTACACTGTTCTTGGTCTCATGGTAAAACTTCTAATACTCAAGGACCCTTTTGGGCTGCGGAAAACTTGGTGAGGCCATCTTAGATTTTTCTGCCTGGAAACATGGTATGGAGTGTTCAATCGTTCCCTACCCAGGCCAGGCATGGGAACACTGAGGGCCTCGTAAGTTACTTCCCTTTTTTTCCTCAGCCCAAATTATTTTTGGTTTATACTCTTCTCTTACCAGGGATTCATTTTGGTTCCATTTCTCTAGAACCTACCAGGTCCTCTTTTTCCCTTTCTGCATTTTCTCTTCATCTGTGGAATACTATATGGTCTCCAACAGTGCTGGAGACTAGGGAGCCCTTATTTTTCTTATTTCCAAGTCTTTTGTCTGTGCAAGAGTCCTGGATTTTGAGACATAAAACATAATTGACGTGGACTTTGTTGGTTTCATTTTGCTGTATCATCCCTTCCTTGTGGCAGAAAGCATGTAATACTCTAGCTGTCCTTTGAATGGGGAAGATGGTTAGTGAGAGACAGGAAGAAAAGAAAAAAAAGTCCTTCAATTTATATGCAAAATATTATCCTACTGCATAGAATGTACCACCTATTTGGAAAGAATCACAAAAGATGCTCTAGCACATTATTTATCTTGGGAATTATGTATCCTGGGTTTGAGGTACCTTAATTTACGATCAATGAGCTTTACATACAGCTATAGGCTTCATGAAGTTTCAGTTTCAAGGGGCTTTATTTCAAAGAACCATTATATCTCTGTAAATTATATATAATACATATATCCTCCAAATGTTCCAGAGTTAACTTTTGTTTTTATAAACTTAAAAAAATTAGGAAGTGTAGCCATAAATTACACGAAAAAAATACTGAATAGTTAATATCTAAGATACTCTCTGGAAAGACAAAGTATTCTGGTGGAGTTTCACTGATATTTGCTCAGAAAGTTGTTGTTATCCTAACTCTTTTGCGTCTTCCTTCTCTTCTTCCCCACTTCTGAGTGCGTGGCATGCAGGATCTTAGTTCCCGGAACCGGGATCAAGCTCGAACCTATGCTCCCTGCCGTAGAAGCGTGGATTCTTAACCACTCGACCACCAAGGAAGTCCTTTCCCTCCCTTCCTGTTCCTCCTCCTCTTCTTCCTCTTCTTTCTCAGTCCTTTGCAAGGACTAATTAAAATTGTCTCCTTTGTAGTCATTTTACTCACATTTATATAAAACATTTTCTTAAAGTCTCATTGTGTGCCTCGAAAGCACATAAATTATCCACCTTAGATCCTGCTTTCTGGGAATTTAAACATCCTAGTTTCTTCCACCTCCATCCTCAGATTCTAAATTATTAAAAAATTGCCTTTTTCCTAAAAACAAAATTTAAATCCTGGACGACCTAACCCTAACTCCTTTCATTCCTTCCCTTCTTCACTCCTGGTGGGATAGGCATCTTTCGGTGTAATATTAATCAAGATTATACTATATGAAATACTTTACACTATACTATGATAACAAAACCAAAGTCTGTTTTTCAGAGATGGTACAGTTTGAAGCATGTGAAAGACCCAGACCTACTCCTACTCTTAAGGTAAGAATCTGTCACTGCCTTCCAGGTGAGATCCTGTAATGATGTCCTCTGGTCCCTGTGGACTGCTGCCAGGATTTGAAAGGCACCCAGGAAGTCAGGGCTAAGACAGTTAAAGGAATGAGTGAACCTGGAGGTAAGGATGCTAGAAACAGAATGAATTCCTGGATGGCCTATTTAAGGGTCATTCTATAGGGGACTGCACATAAACACTAGTTCTTCTCTATCTTAGCATTGTTTGTGTGTTCATGATCGGAATTTTTCTTTCTGGTTTCAGAATACATGTGCACTCACTTCCAGACAGTGCTGTAAAATGAAAGAGCCCATTCACAAGAAAGGGGTCCCTACAAAATTCCACACCTCTGAAATGATTAAGAGCAGAGCAACAAAGGAGGAAGAGAAAATAGCAGAATGGACATTATCAGTGTCAACCTTTTATTTTAAAAGTGTGTCATTTAGTGATGAGCTGTCTTTTTCTGAGGAATTGGACAAATTACCATTAATATTATGTTGATTTGGAATGCAGTGGTCTTGGAGACATTGGAACATTTAGTGTTCAGTTGAGGAGATTTCTTTCCACTGAGGTACACTATGACTCTGAAATACATGAGATATTCTGATGTATACCAAGTCTAACTGGGAAAGATATTTCAGGTAAGGAAATGCCAAACTTAATTACCTTGAAATAACCTGTGAAAAGATCGGTGCCACTGATGTATCTGGGAGCCGTTGGGGCACCATTTTGAAAACTGGAATGAAGTGACCTAGATGAGAACTTCCAAGGTGAGAAGTGGCTTCCATTATGAAATTCACTTCTCCTTCATCCAACTGGCTCATGTACCCCCAAAGCCCGGAGTAAATCTCTTTGGTTCTGATGTCACCTGGTAGATGACCTTTTGGTGCACGTGGAAAGAATACAGTATTCTACTTCTGGCAGTTTTTATTCCACTCTTTGATTCCACAACAGATGAAAATTATTTTAGAGGGTCTCCCTTGTTTTCTTCCTTTTTCACTTTTGCCATTTATAATATGTGTAAATAATCCAAGGGGAAAGATGATTTTCCCCTGTATTGGTGATTTTCTTACACGACTCTATTTATCTTAACACATACATTCTTTCTTCCCTTCATTAATGTGCTCATTCTACAAACATTTGTCAGCCATTCATTATGTGGCAGGCCCTGGTGAGGGCACATGTCCTGCCCCTGTAGAGGTTACACTCTACAAAGCATAAAGAGTCATGTAAATAAATATTTAAAAATTTTTTTTTAGTGCTTGTGAGAGAAACATGTACATATTTAAGTGGAATACAATGATAAATTCCACTCAAGGACAGACAGTTCTTAGACTTTGTAAACACAAGTATTAATATTTCTATGAGTACAATTCCATTATTAAACACCTTTTTGTCTTTTTTTTTTTTTTTTGTGGACAAGGCATGTAGCATGCAGGATCCTAGTTCCCCGACCAGGGATCGAACCTGTGCCCCCTGCAGTGGAAGCATGGAGTCTTAACCACTGGACCACCAGGGAAGTCCTCTTAAACATCCTTTTAATATCACTCTGAGCATCAGAATTTTATGGGTTTATATCGACAGACTTTTCTATACATAACTTAAAATAGCATGATGTCTCTGCATGGTTACATTAAGACTTCTGATCCTGAGAAAGACAAATATCATATGATATCACTTATATGTGGAATCTAAAAAAAATGATACAAATGAACTTATTTACAAAACAAAAAGACTCACAGACATAGAAAACAATCTTATGGTTACCAAAGGGGAAGGGGCAGGGGAGGGATAAATTAGGAGACTGGGATTAACAGATACACACTATTACACATAAAATAGATAATCAACAAGGACCTACTGTATAGCACAGGGGACTATACTCAATGTTTTATAATAACCTAAAAGGGAAAAGAATCTGAAAAAGAATATATATATATATATATATATATATATATATATATATATATATATGAATCACCTTGCTGTACACCTGAAACTAACACAACATTGTAAATCAACTATACTTCAATTAAAAAAAAAAGACTTCTGATCCCACCCTATATTCATGGTGAGGACCTATGTGACATAAGCATCCGGGGGGGTCTTCGTCCCAAGCTAACTTCCTAGATTAAAACTAGGAACAAGTGCATTGCCATTTGACCAAGCTGATTGCCACTGTAGACCATTTCTGGCTATTTCAGAGAAGTTTTCCAAAAAGAAGCACTTCTAATATCTGTTGACCCCAGCTTGATCATTAGGAATGAGAAACCCAGTCTTATCTAGGACTTGGTTTAGTTTAGTTCACAGCCTTTCAGAAACACCTATTGGAGTTAAAAAAACAATGTTTGAGTTATGCAGAGTTATAGGGATAAAGAAGATTAAATTTCTTTGGTGAACTTATCATAAGCCATCTACAGGCTCTCATACATGGTGAACTCACCTGGTCATGTTATCAATTAAAGGAAAAAGATATAACCATCAGGTTGTATGACAAATATTTATTCATCCCCAACTGAATGGCACAAGAGGAGTAAAGACAGGAAGGAGCATCAGAATGCATCATTGAATCCACACAACTCCGTCCATGTTGTTAAGCATTGAGGTCTACACAGAGCAGCGGCGTGCTGCAGCAGTCACATTCCAAAGTGATTTTTCTGCAATCAGAGTTTCATTCATTACCCAATTTTCATGCAGCTCTCCTGGCATTTGAAATATGTTTCAAGGTAGACTCCTCAAGGGCTTTTCCCCTCCCATAATAACTGATCTGCAGTGTCCAAAGATAGATCTAAATATCTTTGGTGCAAATTACTTGAGGCCTGCAGAGCATGATTCTCTGTCATCTTCATCACATTTCACACCTACAGAACTGATAACAGATTAATATCTAGGCTGAAAATATTTCATCAGCGTCTCTGGCTAAGGCACCTTACATTATTTTATCTGGGGGCACCAATAAAAAGAGAAGGGGGCCCAGGAAGAAAAAATTTATTTGTACTCAGAGAAGAGAAAAAGAAAAAAGAATTTCCTTTAGTATTATGAGAAAGGCGACAAGGCTTGTCCTGGCAAAGTTCTCTGTGCCGATTATGTATACACTTTTATTCAATCATTGTATCGCTCGGTGTCTGACATTTGGTCAATAGTGCAATCTACCACCGATCAGAATAAAACAGCCACCCCAGAGCACCTTGGAATTTCATTACTTTCCTTTCAATGTAGTCCTTATAACTAGATGTTTATTTGGAAACACAAATTTAAAGTTCAATCCTGTGCCTTGTCAATATTAGTAAAAAGTCAAAGATCCTAGACATTACTGTAAACCTGATTTTTTCCTATTTGTTTATTTATTCAACTGGAGAAAAAGAGTTGAAGGAGGGACAGTGGGGCACAAGAAGGAAATATTAAAAATTAAATTTGAAATAAAAAAAGGATGAGACAAATTTTACTGGTATGAAGGACCTATTTATTCAATATTCAAAGTTATCAGTACAAAAATGTAAAAATACACAGAAAAAATAACTTTACACATGTATTTAGTTTCCTGTATACGGTAAAGGACGTTGAAAGTGAAGATCAGTAGGAAAATAGTGATATTAACATATAATGTCGTTAATTACAAAGAAACAGCACAATGTGATCTGACAGAAATGGGATTGGTGTGAATAGTGGCTCAACCATATATTAGCTGTTGACTTTGGTATAAGTTTTGCCTAAGCCTCAGTTTTCTCATCTGATGATCATCACCAACTTGATGAGCTGGGCAGGAGATGAAATATAATAGTATTTATCTAAATCAGTTGACATAGTAAGCTCTTAACATTCATTTCCTCTCAGCTCTTTCCTCCTTTTGCACAGCAATCATAATTAGAATTAGCCAGTGATCTTAACAACTTTATTTTTATTGTCCTTCATACATTCCTTTCTTCCTTTATTCAAGATCTATTTTGTACCAAATGAATTGATATGTTTTAAGGCTGTATAGGAACAAATGAATCAACGAGAGGATCAATGAGAAATGATGTTCTTATAAGTCAAATGCTGTGTTTATATTAAAACTTTCTGAGGAAAGACATTTTATTAGTAAATCAGAAGATTCCTTTGTTGGGCTAATACTGGTTAAACATTTTAACAGTGTGCAGAAAGAATATGGTCAAGGCATAATTGGTGTGTCACATATAGTGTTAAAGTGCTGTTTTTAGATACAAAGGAATCCCTATAAACTCATAAGAGAGACCAAAACACCTGGTGTAGTGACAGAATTGACAACTTACAGCTTTTTAATCAAATATATTTCATTGCATCATAACATATTTTAAAATTCTTTCCTTTTGCAGTATAAAGAAACAGTACCATTCATGTCCTGTCTTTGTGTGTGTGTGCATTGTTTTGTTTAGAAGCTTTGGAATCATTTTCTAAATTACTATGTGTGATAGCAAATGCAGTATTAAACTTCCCATTCATACTTTAGTTTTGATCTTCAGTTGCAATTGGTTTCATGTGCTTCAAATCAGTTAAATATTATTCTTTATGTTGTTTTTGCCACAATAATGATTTTGGGTATTATGGTTGGAGCTAAATCTGTTCTTATTGATTTATAAAAAAGTGAAAATATATTAGAACACTATAATGTTAATCGTCTCAAAACAATCCCATATATTTTATAACATTTCTTTGAGGATGTACATTTTACAAGAAGCTTTACATTTTCTAGTGATTTTTCAAATAATTGTAACAGTAATTAATATTTACTGGGTCCTTACTCTGTGCCAAATATTGTTCTAAGTTCTTTATGCATACTAACCCATTTAATCTTCACAACAAACATTATGAGGTGAGGGCTATTATTTCTCCTATTTTGAGGATGAGAGGACAAGGACACAGAGAGACCCAAGGTCACATAGATACTAAGGGGCAGAATCAAGACATAAACCCTGTCTATCGCTAGAGCCTGACCCCTTACCTACTATACTAGGCTACCTCAGTAACAGAGGAGTTTACCACATTATCTTTCTATGCATTGGAAAACTCCAAGATGAGAATATAAAAAGTTCTTTCAGCATGGTATACTAAAGAGAATTGGAACCTAAAGACAAATCATGAAACATTTAATGTATATTTTCTGAAGAGAGTATAGGATTAATAATATAATGACCAGTTTTCAAATTCTCATGAGGAATAACTTTCAAGTCTTTACCAAAGTATGAATGAACCATAGAGAGGCAAAAGGAAAATTTATGAAGATTGAGCTTCTTTTTCATATTTGTAATCCTGAACCCAGAGTTCATTGGCTTTTATCACATTGTTTTTTAAAACATGCAGGGGATATTTGTTCTTTTGCTTCTCTTGCATCCTTTCCCTCTGGAAAGACTCTCCCCACTCTAAGTGGTTCTGATAGAGCTGTTTATCAAGGGCCTTAGTTCCCTGTCACGTGGCATTTGGTGGTCAATCTGAATATCCCAACTTCAGGACCAAGGTCCAGAGTGGACATATGATCTCTGATCTTTCTGATTTTCTGTCATGTGAAGCTAATCCCTACCTCAGGGACTTTGCACTTCTGGTTCCCTCCATCTATACTTTCGTCCCCTCAGATATTCACAAAGCTTCCGTCCAGCCACTTTTTTTTTTTTTTTTTTTGGTCATTTAGATCTCATTTGAGTTGACTACACAGAGGGCACTTAGAGAGTCATTAAGTCTAAATGAGTCCTATACTTCCCATTCATTGTTTATGATCTCAATCTATTTTATTTCCTTTACAGAACTTACTACTATTTGGCATTGTGTGTCTCTTTCTACTAGAGTGTAAACTAGTGAGTGAGAGAAGAGGACTTCTTGTTTGTCAGCGTGTTCCTGGTACAATAAGCAATGGGCTGGCATATATGAGCTACTCAGTAAATATTGTGACAAGTTTGAATGTGAGGCAGCAGATTATTTTTTTCTTAAAATAGTTTGAGTTGGGTTTTCTATCAAATATGATTAATAAATTCCTGGTTCTTTACTATATGATACTACCACACAATCTAGATGAATTTTTAATTTTCATTTATTTACTTTTCAAAGTGGCATAATGCTTTCTTTTTCTTCTAGCTTTACTGAGATAGAATTGACATACAGCACTGTGTAAGTTTAGGTGTATGGCATATATCATTTGACTGAATCTTCAGGAAATGCTTATCTCAGTAAGTTTTGTGAACATCCATTATCTCATATAGATACAAAATTTAAAAAATAGAAAATTATTTTTCCTTGTGATTAGAACTCTTAGGATTTACTCTTTTGACAGCTTTCATATACAGCATACAGTAGTAGTAGTGTTAATTATATTAATCGCAATGTACATTACATCCCTAATACTTATCTATCTTATAACTGGAGTTTGTACATTTTGAGCACCTTCTTCTAATTCCCCCTGTGCACCAGACCCCACCCCTGGTAACCACAAATCTAATCTCTTTTTCTATGAGTTTGTTTGTTTGTTGAAGTATAATTGACCTACAACGCTACATTCGTTCCTGGTGGTCTAGTTACCAACTGTCACCATACAAAGATCTCACATTATTATTGACTATATTCCCCATGCTGTACATTTCCTCCTCATGACCCATTTATTTTGTAACATCTGTATCCAGATGAATTTTTTAAAAAACTTTCTATGTTTATAAAATGGATATAAAAATACTAACAGTATTATTTCCATTTTACATGGTAATGTTATAATCCAAAAATATGTTGGACAATCACTATTTTAAAAATTTAGTTAAAATATTTTTCTTAATCAATGTACTCATAGATATTACATTATAACTAGCACTATTCTAGGCACTGTAGAAACGCAAAACATCTAAGAGAAAACAAGGAATGAACGTGACATGTAGTTAATGAGCAGACAGGCTAATGCGAGTAGCAGTAAAATACATTAAAAATGTGCTGAGTTAGAGAAGAATGGGGTTGTATTAACTGGCATACTTGGAGATAACCTTCTGGGGGGTATAGGACCAAATCTGGATCCGGAATCATGGAGAGGTTTTTGGTGGTGAACCAAAGCCCCGCTTAAGGGGATAAGGTGGGGCTGAGTGTGATTTGCCTGAGGGACCACACAGAGCAGACCATGGTCCAGTGAAGAATTCATTTGGGCAGTGGAGAGGAATAAGTTGATGAGATCAGTCTAGAAGTGAGAAATAAAGGTCATATAGTACAAATATTTAGTTTTTATCTTATTTACACTAGAGAGTTTTGCAAAGAAAAAATGGTCCCATGTTAAGTATTTTAAGAAAATTGACCCAGTATCCATGTACAGAATAACTATAATAGGAAATGCTAACCCTTTAGAAACCCTGTGCTGGAGTTCATATGGAAAGGGTCGTGGTGGAGACTGTATGCAAAGGGAAGAAAAGAGCTCATTCAAATTAAATGTTCAATATAAAATAGGAGGAAAAGCAGAGTCACGATTACTTCTGGGTTCCTACTTTTGAAAGAATGGAGAAAAGACGAGACCAATGATGGAAATACACAAGTTGGATACAGATCTAATTTAGGGAAACCTGTGAATTCGGTTTTGATAATGTGAGGAAATGGTTTCTATTGGCAGTTTCTATTGGCAGTTCTCAATCCAGGGGTTGAAGTAAGAGGTCAAAGTAAGAGTAATAAGTTTGGCAGTCAGTAAGCCTTGAGTTTGTAGACATCCAAGGCCTTCTGATCCACTAGACACAGGGACTAGGGCTCCCGGTACTTTTAGGGACCCACCAACATGTTTTAATTCGTTTTTATCAGAAGAAAAAAGTAAACTTTGAGATCAAAAAATGTTTTACTATGTAATATTATTTATCATTATACCAGTGCAGTTGTAAAATATAACTAAATCTTTTGTTTTATGAAGGAAACCGCCCATGAAGACCAAAGGGCCAAGGCCCCATGCAAATCGTGATGGTACCTTCTAGATTTAGCCATAACAGTGAAAGTAAATTATTAGGAAGTGAGCAGAAGGCAAAAACTGGGTCTTAGAGCAATGGCTCCTAAGATTTGTTCTTCCCTTGACATACTCACTCACAGGTATGGCCCGTGAGCCCATGAGTGTGCACGGTGGTGTATGGCATATAGAGTGAGCTCTCTCTAACTAGGTGCTGAGTAATCGGGGTTGAATTCCTGCCAGCAGGACCACGGTAACTGTGTTTTATCCAGATCAAGGTGACACAGCCTGCAGTACATGGATTCTATCAACTGCCTTACTCTCTCCTTAAGGAATCAATTAAAAAGCAGTAAAAAAGAGATGTGAATTTAGTTTTCCCAATCCATTTTTCTTTGTTTAGAGCCAGCATTGTCATTTTTTTGAAACAGAAATATAAAATTACACAAACACAAATATAATGGTTTTAAACACAAAGAATGAGGAGAATGCAGCATTCACTGGAGAATACAAATGCAAAGATTAAATGGTACATTATCATTTATGAATGGTAAGGACCTTTTCTTGGTGTATCTGATTAAACACATGATTCTTCAGGTCTCCAGACTGAACTCACTGATGGTAACGTAAGGGTGTTATGTTATGTCACTTAAGGTAACATAAGGATGTAAAATCTACTCATAAGGCTCTAGGTCCCAACTCTACTAGTGATTTAAGAAGAAAAAGAAAGAACAAATATTACGTGTTATTCATATTTTCTAGGCATTTTTACCATTTTTCTATCTTGGATTCCTCTTATGTCAAACATCAAAGAAGTTCTTTACATTTTATCCTGAGAAGAGGTTGTATTTAAAATTTATCTAAAATTAAGTTGATCACAAATTATTCCTGTTTTTTTAAATTTGTTTCTAAAACTGTGTTCCTTTTGTTCCTGGACACACTTTGCCAACGGAATGACTGCATTTCTTTCACACTGCAAATAATAAAGTTGACTGTGTATTTGAGCAGGTTGACAGCTTCAGTTAGCAAACTCACTCTAAATTCTGAAAACAAACCTTACCGACAGTTGGCTGACAATGGTTGACAATAATTTCAAGCAGTAACAAAAACAGATTTAAGCTAGTACACACAACAGTCAAGCCTTTCCTTTTTAAATGATATAAAAAGGAAAGCAATCAAAGGAGAAGGAGGCAACATACTCATTAGGTACGGCACAAATTCTCAGCCTATTGCAATAAGTTATTTACGAAATCAAGTTATAGAGCATCCTTTGTCCTTACCAGCAGGTGCAGCTATTAAGCAGGAAGCATTCAAATACACTATGGCCTTGAAGGGAAAAAGGTAAATAGATGGTTTCCTTTCCCTTCCATTACAAATGCCCGACACCAGTATGATAATTTAATAATTCGATTTCATTTGCCAGGAAAAATTAGCCATTTATTTGGAGCCTTGAAATCGCTGAACTCTGAATGCTTCTGGGTGATTCAAATCTTACCTTGCATATGTACTTATAGGAAATGCCTGTTTTGTCCTCTACTCTCTTTATACTGTTAGTTTACCTTCAAGGTATTTGAAAGAAGCTAAAGTAGAGTATATGTTTAAAGGAAGTGGAATCAGCTAAACATTTCTTTTCTAATAAGGTGAGCTATCCAGGCATATGCTAAGCAGCCTTGTTTTACTGAAAACTGACCAGAGTTCACCTCTGGATGAGGTATTGCGATATGAGTGACTGTTGGACAATGGTCTTGATGTGTCCAGATGGAGAGTAAAGCAGTTAATGTGGAAAGTGTATGGTATGCAGTGTGTGGGGAGAGTTTGTAGAGTGTGGAAAGAAGAAGACTAAGGAACCAGGCAAGCATATGTTGAAGGAGCAGAGAAGTGAATGAGATGTGGTCGTGAAAGTAGCGTGATGGAATCAGCAATGAGAAACATTTTACAGGCAGAACGATAGAAGGATGAGTCATCGGTACTATCAAATGCTAAGAATTGATATTCCCCCACGTTGAATTTGGCGATTAGAATAGTTTCAGGGAAATTGGGATGGTGTGAAGCCAGATCACAGTGGGTTGAGTGAATGTAAAGGGCAAGGCAAACTGAAAACTTCCAAGTATCTTGGGTATAAATGGAAGAAGAGAATTAGAACAGTATTTGGGAGAATGAATTTTAGAGGGGGAAATAGGAAAAGGAGTTTAAAGGTATAGCACAATTTAAAGATATAAGAAGGGAAAAAAAGAAATACTTTTCCAGGAGGTCTAGGAAGTGATGGGAAAGGTTGACTTCCGAAGCTCAGATAACTGTATTAATTTTGATGGGGAGGCATCTCTCTCTCCAAGACAGCTGGAAAGAGATAAAGATGTGTGTAGACATAGGTAATTGGTCTTTTGCTTGGAGAGGATGGGCAGAGTTCTATCTCGTGTTCTCCATTCTTTTTTCCATGAAATAGGCAAGATCATTTGCTGAGGGTGAGAGGAGCACGGATATGGTAGGTACCTTGAGTTAAGCGGTGAATCTTTGAAACGGAAGTTGGTAAGTTACAGGCAGCTGGAAACTATGATTCTGTAAGGGCACCTTCCACAGTTCTTGTCCGTCCAAGGGGTGAAAGTGGATAATAAAACCAATCAATAACTTATTTGGAGAGAGAGAATGATAGAAGAACAAATAAGTGAGGAAATGATGACTCCTCGTGAGAAAATGGATGAAGTGGTTAAAGGGGTACAAGTTGTGTGGATACTCAGTGTGTCTTATTGATCTTTATGACTCCAAAGTTTATACACAAGTTTACACAGTATGTGGTAAGTACAAAATAAACGATGGTAGAATTGAGGATGTCATGAAGTGGCTAATGGAAACAAGAGGTATCTGTCTACATGACATTAAAATTAGTAATAATACTGCTAATAACCTTACTACCAGTAATAATGATGATAATAGCAAACATTTGAGTACTTATATGTGCCAAGCACTGTTCTAAGCAATTTACTTACATGTATTACCTCATTTAATCCTCACACATTATATGATGTATGTGCTATTTTTACCACAATTTTAAAAGTGAGGTTCAGAGAAGTCAAATAATTTGCGAAAGTCACACAGATGATAAATCGAGAAAGGAAGATTCGATTCAGGTAGTCTGATTCCTAAGCTCATGATCTATGGAGGAATGAGAAAACTAGAAAGGTAGGAATGCATGGTTGGAGAAGATGATACAGAGGTTTAAGTTTGATTTTGGAAATAGTGCTGCAATGAACATTGGAGTGCATGTATCTTTTCGAATTATGGTTTTCTCCAGATATATGCCCAGGAGTGGGATTGCAGGATCATATGGTAGAAAACAACTTATGGGGAAAGGTGTGCGCGGGGGAGGGATAAATTAGGAGTTTGGAATTAACATATACACACGACTATATTTCAAATAGACAACCAACCAAGGACCTACTGTATAACACAGGGAGCTCTGTTCAATATTCTGTAATAACCTAGGGAAAAGAATTTGAAAAAGAATATATATATATGCATATGTATAACTGAATCACTTTGCTGTACACCTGAAAATAACACAACGTTGTAAATCAACTATACTCCAATATAAAGTAAAAATTAAAAAAAAAGACGAGAGGCAACTACAAAAAAAAGAGAGATTGATTTTGTAGCTGTGATCTCCCTCCCTCCCTCCCACTTAGTGTTTCCAACACCATGTCTAGTCCACAATAGAGATTTGATAAAATGCTGAGACACAGGATAAGAGCGCTTTGACTAGAAGTGCAGTGGGCTGTGCATGTTCCTCTACTAAATCAGTTAAAATAGAGAAATGAAGAGGCTTTGAAATATTTTCAACATACACTTTTTTCAGTAACAATGACAAAGCATGAATGTGATAATCAACAATAATCAGGTGATGATGACAGTCCTGGTATATGGTCTTTGTTTCTTAAACATTAAGGTACTTTTTTCAACAAAATATAACATTTTTATTAACATATATCATCTTTGAAAAAATTACCAAATGGTACTATGTCTCGATTAGAAAAATGTGAATCTCATTCTGGAATTCATATACCCTGCTTACCATTTTCCCTTTTTTAAAATTTTTTTTATTTTATATTGGAGTATCATTGATTAGCAATGTTGTGTTAGTTTCAGGTGTACAGCAAAGTGATTCAGTTATACATATACATACATCTACTCTTTTTCAAATTCTTTTCCATTTAGGTTATTACAGAATATGGAGCAGAGTTTCCTGTGCTATACAGTAGGTCCTTGTTGGTTATCTACTTTATTTTTTTATTTTATTTACTTTTATTTTTTTAACATCCAATTAACCTGGTTGCAGACTCCTCAAAGGTGTAACATATCGAGTTTTCTGTTATTTTTCTATTTCTTCTGAAGACCAATTTGTTGCAGTATTTTGGTATGCATTTTGATAAATGGTGATCTTCTATTAAAATATGGCATTTTTTCTATTAAAAAAACCCAAACATCTTTACTGGAGTATAATTGCTTTACAGTGGTGTGTTAGTTTCTGCTTTATAACAAAGTGAATCAGCTATACATATACATATATCCCCATATCTCCTCCCTCTTGCGTCTCCCTCCCACCCTCCCTATCCCACCCCTCTAGGTGGTCACAAAGCACTGAGCTGATCTCCCTGTGCTATGCGGCTGCTTCCCACTAGCTATCTATTTTACATTTGGTAGTGTATATATGTCCATGCCACTCTCTCACTTCATCCCAGCTTACCCTTCCCCCTCCCCATGTCCTCAAGTCCATTCTCTACATCTGCATCTTTATTCCTGTCCTGCCCCTAGGTTCTTCAGAACCATTTTTTTCTTTTCTTTTTTTTTTAGATTCCATATATATGTTAGCATATGGTATTTGTTTTTCTCTTTCTGACTTGCTTCACTCTGCATGACAGACTCTAGGTCTATCCACCTCACTACAAATAACTCAGTTTCATTTCTTTTTATGGCTGAGTAATATTCCATTGTACGTATGTGCCACATCTTCTTTATCTGGTTATCTGTTTTAAATATAGCAGTGAGTACGTGTTAATCTCAAACTCCCAATCTATTCCTCCCCCTACCCTCCCCCACCCCATAACCATAAATTCATTCTCTAAGTCTGTGAGTCTGTTTCTGTTTTGTAAATAAGTTCATTTGTATCATTTTTTTTTTTAGATTGCACATATAAGCGATATCATAAGATATTTGTCCCTCTCTGTCTGACTTATTTCACTTAGTATGATAATCTCCAGGTCCATCCATGGTCCTGCAAATGGCATTATTTCAATCATTAAGGTATTTTCTTTCAGGTGAGGTCTGGCCTAGATTCTCCACAGCTGATAAGCTTTACTTGCACTTCTAGGACTTTCAGATTTCTTACAGAGATAATTTGGACTTGCAAGCTACTCCATCTCACTGGCTTATTATAAGGTAGAATTTTATTTAAGAATATAAATTTCTTTTGAAACACTTGCTCTATTTTAGTAGACACACACATTCTGCTTTAATATTATTGAACAAAAAATGAATGAAATAGTGTGAATAAAAACAAATCAGAGCAATGGGCAAAGTGTTGCTTCATTTGTAAATCATAGCCTAGTTGCCACCCTAACCAGCTTTAAGAATCAAAGTCGGGCTTCCCTGGTGGCGCAGTGGTTGGGAGTCCGCCTGCCGATGCAGGGGACGCGGGTTCGTGCCCTGGTCTGGGAGGATCCCACATGCCGCGGAGCGGCTGGGCCTGTGGGCCATGGCCACTGAGCCTCTGCATCTGGAGCTTGTGCTCCGCAGCGGGAGAGGCCACAACAGTGAGAGGCCCGCGTACACCAAAAAGAAAAAAAAAAAAAAAAGAATCAAAGTCAACATTTGAAGTTTTAGGTAACTTAAGAAGTTGAATAGAAAGAATCTACATCAGTTACGCTTACAGTGTTATGCTCATCGTGTTGCCTATAGATATCATTGGTATTTTCATCAAAGATACTGTTACTTTAATCAACTACAGGCCCTTAACATCTTACACATGTTAGAATTTTTTCTTCTACACAACTTGTCTTCAGTTTTAGTAAGCCATTAACTCCAATTGAAATCTGAAAATTTAAGTTTTGGGGGGATTAAATTGCAAAAGATTTCATTAGAGTATCTTAACAGGTAAGCAATCAAGCTTCCATCATAACCCTGTGTACTGATTTCGTTTTTCCACAATATTTTCATCGTATCTTCAAAACTCAGAAAAACAAAGCTGCTTAAAAAATTCAACAAATATGTTCAAATGACAAATCAGTAGGTGAAAATTGAAAATGTAACAGATATTTTTCTTTGAATATTAGCTTCCACAGAACAGCAAATAATTTAAATATCAAAGATTCCTAGTCAAATAGAAAGTTCCATGGGAATGTTTTTGCATACCATATATGGAAAACTTACTGCAGAACAGCAAAATGAAGCAAATAAATGAACAAGACTAATGTTTTACTTTTCAATACATACAAACGTGATTTAGGCAGCACAGTATCTAAGCAATCAGTACTAAGAAATGGCCTAAATATTTTATTTCAAACTATAAAATAATTATAACTTGATATTATAATATTGTATTTGATCATGTTCTCTGAAGAA
This sequence comes from Leucopleurus acutus, assembly GCF_964270905.1. Classification (NCBI taxonomy): domain Eukaryota; kingdom Metazoa; phylum Chordata; class Mammalia; order Artiodactyla; family Delphinidae; genus Leucopleurus; species Leucopleurus acutus. The sequence continues at coordinate 13,836,360 of NC_139152.1, forward strand.
TAGAGGGGGAAAGAATTGCAGATACTGGGATAACCTTGAAAATAAGAATCCACACAGAGGGAAGGGATATCTGTATGCGTATGGCTCATTCATTTTGATGTACAGTGGAGGCTAACACAACATTGTAAAGCAACCATACTCCAATAAAAATTAATTAAAAAAAAAAAAGAATCCACACATACGTTTAAAGTCTCAAAAAATCAGATGACGCTTATCTGCTTCTCTTTACTGTCAGCACTTCATTTCTGTTTAGCATTCATGGGAGCCAATTTCTGGCAAGTTTCCAAATCATTTTTTAAAATTAAATTTTAAAAGTTTTTTTTTTATTATAGAAATGATGCAGGAGTATTTTAGAAAAATCAGAAAACATTTTAAAGTAAGATAAAACAATTACCTAAGTCTTTCCCAGATAGGACTACATTTTAAAATATTTTTTCAATATATTTTCAAAATTTGCTTTTGTTAGGGCATTATTGTTTTTGCCTTGTTTTGTTCTTGTTTTTATTTTATGTCTATTTTCTGAAAATTGTGTTACCTACGTAGGAAGAGATTGTAGTGCAGAAGAAGAAACAATATTAGGCCCCCTTAGAGGCCTAAACTAGGCAAGGCATAAAACGGTAGGGAAGGAAAAAGAAGGAAGGGGATCTTCATTTGGATAGACTAGGTTTATCTTAACTTCAACTCCACATACGTTTGTTTAGCGATGTCAGGGTGAGGGGCTCTGATCCATGTACTCACTCCCAGACCCAGGATGCCAGAGGCTCAACCTTCCAAACGTTGCCAGACTCCATGGCAGGCAAGAAGGAACCTGGGAATTCCACATAAACTTTTCACTGCCTGAGGCAGAAAGTGACTGGCATCACAGCTGCCCTGTCTTTTCTGGAAGTAGTCACGCGGTCTTCCCCAGTGGCAAGGGGGCTGAGAAACATACGGGAGAAAATGGAATATTTGGTGGGCATCACGTTCTCTAACAGAAATGGAGAATCAAAACGGAGAGATTATATGTTTGTGCGCATATGTAAGAGTTCAATTTAAGTTCTGCTTTAGAAGATTTCTCCAATTGTTCTGATGTCTCAACCCCGTTTTTGGAATTCTGATCACATTTACTATCTTAATACAATTAAAAAAAATTATGTACATAATTATATGTTGTCTTGAACTTTTCCTTAACTGTTTCATTTGTTTGCCTCCACAGATTTACATGCACAGAATAGTGTTAGGAAACATTTATTCCATGAATATTGGTCTATGACTTAAGAGTTGTCCATAGGAGAAGCTGAGGATTGCTGAAGTATGAGCTATATTTAATATATTAATGGTGCATCTTGACAAAAACGGTATCTTATATTTTTGCCTCTACTTTGCTGGAACCACATCACTCATCTGTTCATATTCAGTGGCTTCCCATTCCTACAGGATAAAATCCAAGCACCTAACATTACAAAATTCCCCAACATCTGTCCCTTACTTAAATACATGTCCTGTCTCATCTCTATTCACTCCCTTAACTGACATTTTATGCACTCAAAGCACTTGTAGTTTCCTCAATACACCACGCTGCTTTTTCTTTCAGTATTTTTGCTTAAACAGTCTTTGCATGGATCATCTTTCTAAATGCTAACCTTTTTCCAGAACACACCAACATTTCCTGATGAAATCTTAGTCATTGCCCCAGACTCAGCTCAGATACCATCTTTCCCTGGCCTGGGCAAGTTGGTATAACTTCCTGCTTATTTATTCAACTAATAACTGGTGCATATCTCCATCCTTAGACTTCTAGGTCATAATAAACTCATATGATTGTCCCCTCCTCCAGATGGTGAATTTTCCCAGGCCAGGGACTAGGTCTAACTCATCTTTGGGCCCTAGTGCCTACCATGGTAATTAATTAATTAATTTTTAAAATATTTATTTATTTATTTTGGCTGTGCTGGGTCTTCATTTCTGTGCGAGGACTTTCTCTAGTTGCGGCGAGTGGGGGCCACTCTTCAAGGCGGTGCGCAGGCCTCTCACTGTCACGGCCTCTCTTGTTGTGGAGCACAGGCTCCAGACGCGCAGGCTCAGTAGTTGTGGCTCACGGGCCCAGTTGCTCCGCAGCATGTGGGATCTTCCCGGACCAGGGCTCGAACCCGTGTCCCCTGCATTGGCAGGCGGATTCTCAACCACTGCACCAGCAGGGAAGCCCTTAATTTATTTTTTTTGAAAGTTGAAAAATTGGAACCAATTTTTGGAATACCTTGAAAGTCTTTCCCGTTTTCTTTTCCATATTCCCTGAAGGACACTCTTCAAAACGTTGTCTCTGTCTGCTTTGTTTTTTTAATTCCATATGGGCCATTTTAAAGTTGGAAGCTATAGACAACATTAATTCAGAATGATTTTTAAGTAGGAGGAGATTTTATACCATGTTTCAAGGGTTGCTTTCTGCACCCTGGTACAAGAGGTCAGTTAACTTTAAAGTGAATCTCAGGTGGACACATTCTGCTCCTTCTTGCCCTAGTAGGCCTTTCAAACTATTATGGCTTTCCAAGAGCCAGAAGTGCAGATTCCATGAAAAATGAATTATTAATGTCTGATATTCACAGCAATATCTTTATCCAAAGAGTAGCATTTCTTCCATACTTTCAGACATTCTTTCCTAATATAAAAATCCTGACCCTTTAGTAAGGTGTCTTTTTGAATCACAGATTTGCTGACTTTAATAAATAAACACACTGTCGTTACTTTTAATCAGCACACAGGAGTTCTGTTTGGAAAGTTTATGGTCATATTAGAATCAAAACTGCATGTTAGTAGTGATGAATAAATATACAAATAAGACTGAACGTTTCCTATGTAGCAAATGTAGTTTCCAGATAAATTCAAATGGAGGCTTTTTTTTTTCCTTAAAAAGGCTCTCTCTGTGTAAGTGTAAATCTCTATTTGGCAAAGGGGAGACTTATGTACAGTAAGAGACCGTGCCAAGTTTTGTGTCTTCTTCAATCTTATACTGCCATCCTCAAACCACTCACGAACACCGTTATACTATTTGGTGCCTGTTTGCATAGCACACAGATAATTTATCTCAGATATAGTTGAAAACATCTCTTTACCAGTGATTTGGCATTTAAAAATTGAACCATTACAAATTTTAAACACTAAATCAGTTTTAAATTGTTAACTAACATTTATAAATGAATTTCAAGGCTGTCAGTTATATGGTCATCCTTTTTTTTTTTAATATGGTCATCTTTAAAAGATAATCAATTTTTATTTGCTTGCTATTCTAATTGTTAGTTATTGAAATCATGAAAGCTTTTGTTCCCTGTTGCAGTCATTGCAGTCACTTACATGAACTCAAGGTAGACTATTTACAGTTTCCAAACATCCAGAGGACAATTTAGCATTTGTCCAGGGGTGGGTTTTTTTTCTGTAAATTTAGTCACTGTATGCATAGGACAATTTGCTTATTTTTTGAATTGGTAAATGCACTGCTATAAGGCTCCAGCCTAATCTTTCCGTAATGGCTGAGCATCATGGTAATTCACCAGACTGCCTTTTTGAAGGTCATGTGTCAAGCCAGAAAGGAAGAAAATGATTTTTCAAGATTATCAGATAATCAAAAGCCAAATACAGTGCCTCATTCTAACAAAAGTTATTGCAATTCTGAAGATGATTTGAAGCATGGCCTTTCTTTTAAAAAAAAATAACCTCCACTAGAATGGATTTCCTGTGTTGGTTCTAAAAGGGAAGACATCTAAATGACACCTCCTGATGCAAAAAGAGAAACCCATGAGGCTGCTTCAATGCCAGAGATACTCAGTGCAATGGAGACTGTTTCAATGAATATGACTCATCACATGGAGCTTCACAAGAGCTCCTCTGAGGTCCAGAGCATTGGAAGATTTCTTCTTGCTGCTACTTTCCAGGCTGAAATGAGCTGCATGGTTTCTGGGAGGCTTCAGGGCACCCAACACCAATCAATTATCTTTATCTTTACTCATAGTTTACCAAATTGAATCCTCCCTTCTACCTGGTCAGAAGGTATGCAATAACTTTAGACGAGAAAGACTCTCCAAAAGTCATTTATCAATATAAATCAAAATACACTGTTTTCACAATGAAGTATTAGGCATTCTGAGAATACACATAAATTTTAAACCATGACCTTTGACCTCAAATGACTGCTTTCTATCTAGTTAGAGATATATGACATAAAAAACAAGAATGTTACCTAGGAAAGGAAGAGACCAGATTGGTCTTCATTTTTCTCTTCCTATATTAACATGAGCTAATTTATTAAAATTAGCCACATCTTCTCTGACATTTTCACACTCAAACCTCTATTTCATGCTTTCTGCATGGCAGTCAGAATAGTGGATGATTTCATGTGTAAATGATCATTAGGTAGTGTCCTTCCTTGTCTCTTGTAACATTCTTTATTTTAAAGTCTATTTTATCTGATATGAGAATTGCTACTCCAGCTTTCTTTTGATTTCCATTTGCATGGAATATCTTTTTCCATTGCCTCACTTTCAGTGTGTATGTGTCCATAGGTCTGAAGTGGGTCTCTTGTAGACAGCATATATATGGGTCTTGTTTTTGTATCCATTCAGCAAGCCTGTGTCTTTTGATTGGAGCATTTAGTCCATTCACGTTTAAGGTAATTATCAATATGAATGTTCCTATTACCATTTTCTTAATTGTTTTGGATTTGATTTTGTAGGTCCTTTTCTTCTCTTGTGTTTCCCTTCCCACTTAGAGAAATTCCTTTAGCATTTGTTGTTAAGCTGGTTTGGTGGTGCTGAATTATCTTAGCTTTTGCTTGTCTATAAAACTTTTGATTTCTCCACTGAATCTGAATGAGATCCTTGCTGGGTAGAGTAATCTTGGTTGTAGGTTCTTCCCTTTCATCACTTTAAGTATGTCATGCCACTCCCTTCTGGCTTATAGAGTTTCTGCTGAGAAATCAGCTGTTAACCTTACAGGAGTTCCCTTGTATGTTATTTGTCATTTTTCCCTTGCTGCTTTCAATATTTTTCTTTGTCTTTAATTTTTGCCAATTTGATTACTATGTGTCTTGGCGTGTTTCTCTTTGGGTTTATCCTGTATGGGACTCTCTGCGCTTCCTGGACTTGGGTGGGTATTTCCTTTTCCATGTTAGGGAAGTTTTTGATATAATCTCTTCAAATATTTTCTTGGGTCATTTTTTTCTCTCTTCTCCTTCTGGGACCCCTATAATGTGAATGTTGTTGCATTTAATGTTGTCCCAGAGGTCTCTTAGGCTGTCTTTATTTCTTTTCACTCTTTTTTCTTTATTCTGTTCCGCAGCAGTGAATTCCACCATTTGGTCTTCCAGGTCACTTATCCGTTCTTCTGCCTTAGTTATTCTTCTATTGATTCCTTCTAGTGTAGTTTTCATTTCAGCTATTGTATTGTTCATCTCTGTTTGTTTGTTCTTTAATTCTTCTAGGTCTTTGTTAAACATTTCTTGCATCTTCTCGATCTTTGCCTCCATTCTTTTTCTGAGGTCCTGGATCATCTTCACTATCATTGTTCTGAATTGTTTTCCTGGAAGGTTGCTTACCTCCACTTCATTTAGTTGTTTTTCTGGGGTTTATCTTGTTCCTTCATCTGGTACATAGCCCTCTGCCTTTTTATGTTGTCTATCTTTCTGTGAATGTGGTTTTTGTTCCACAGGCTGCAGGATTGTAGTTCTTCTTGCTTCTGTTGTCTGCCCTCTGGTGGATGAGGCTATCTAAGAGGCTTGTGCAAGTTTCCTGATGGGAGGGACTGGTGGTGGGTAGAGCTGGCTGTTGCTCTGATGGGCAGAGCTCAGTAAAACTTTAATCCACTTGACTGCTGATCGGTAGGGTTCGGTTCCCTCCCTGTTGGGTGTTTGGTCTGAGGCAACCTAATATTGGAGGCTACCCAGACTCTTTGATGGGGCTAATGGTGGACTGTGGGAAGGCTCACGCCATGGAGTACTTCCCAGAACTTCTGCTGCCAGTGTCCTTGTCCTCACCATGAGACAGAGCTACACCCTGCCTCTGCAGGAGACCCTAAACACTAGCAGTTAGGTCTGGTTCAATCTCCCCTGGGGTCACTGCTCCTTCCCCTGGGTCCCGATGAGCACACTACTTTGTGTGTGCCCTCCAAGAGTGGAGTCTCTGTTTCCCCCAGTCCTATTGAAGTCCTGCAATCAAATCTCGCTAGCCTTCAAAGTCTGATTCTCTAGGAATTCCTCCTCCCATTGCCGGACCCCCAGGTTCGGAAGCCTGACGTGGGGCTCAGAATTTTCACTCCAGTTGGTGGACGTCTGTGGTATAAGTGTTCTCCAGTTTGTGAGTCACCCACCCAGCAGTTATGGGATTTTATTTTATTGTGATTGCACCCCTCCTACCGTCTCATTGTGGCTTCTCCTTTGTATTTGGATGTGCGGTATCTTTTTTTGTGAGTTCCAGTGTCTTCCTGTCGATGACTGTTCCGCAGTTAGTTGTGATTCTGGTGTCCTCACAAGAGGGAGTGAGAGCACATCCTTCTATTCAGCCATCTTGAACCAATCTCTCATTCAGCCCTGTGGCTTCAAGTATTCTGTTTGTTGATGACTCCCTGATCTCTACCTCTAGGCCACAACTCTCCTCTCTGCTCCACACTCATACAACCAACTTCCTACCTAACTTCCACAGATGATGTCTGTTGGGAATTTCAAACTACATGACCCAAATAGAACTTTGAATCTTGCTTTCCACTGATTCTCTCTCTAGTCTTTGCCTTCTCAATAAATGGTGAAATCTAATTCTGCTTAATTCCTTTTTTCCATCACACCTTAGACCTTCACACCATTCTAATACTAACATATACCTGGGATCATCTGACTTCATCTCTTTCCTGGTCTCCTGCAAGAGCTTTCTAACTTGGCTCTCTGCTTCTACTACTGCTCCCTTCCAAAGCAGTCTATCCACAGATATCAGAGTAATCTTTTAAAAAGGTAAATTAATCATGTCATTTTTTTTTTTTTTGCTCCAATAGCTCTGCTGTTATAAAAAACTTCAAAGTCCTTACCGTGGCTTATCAAACTAGAAAGATCTACCCGATTACTTCCACCTTGGTCTTTTAACATCATCTCACATTACTTTCACCCTTGCTCACTATGTTCTAGTCTCCCCAGCCACCTTCCTGTGCATCAGTTATATCAATTTCTTTCCCCCTTTAGGATCTTAGAAATCTGCTCTGAACACTCTTCCTCTGTCTCATTGCATGGGTATTTCCTCCCCGTTCTTCAGATCTCAGCTCCATCATCTCCTCTGAGGGTTTTTACTTGAGTTTATAAAGTAGCCTCTTTCCAAGTGATTCTTGTTTATAATATCCTCTTAGTTTCCCTCCTGGCATCAATTAAAATGATTCAGCTTTTTTTGTTTGTTTCTTTTTATTAATTTGTTGTTTTCTTTCTGCTCCCTTCTCCTCCTCTGTCCTCTTCCCCAGCTAGAATAGAAGCTCCAGAAGGCAAGGACCATATCCGTATTTTCATCATTGTATGTCAAGCCTCAGCATACAATCTGGCCTCAGTATTTAAGCACTCCTATTTCAGCACTCAGTAAATATTTGTTGAATGAATAAATGAACATAAGAATGAGTCATTGTGTCTTCCTTATCCCTAGATCTAATACATCTTCAAGTAACCATCCTATTTTGTTACCCCTTAAATCGTTGTTCATCCCGATTTTTCACTGCCTAAATTCAGGTCACCATTATCTCTTGCCAGAAGCATTGTAATTTGTTACCAGGACCAGGATTCTTATGAATTATTGTGATTTTGGGGCATCTTCAAGTAACTTAAAATAAGACCAGTCTGACATGGATTAACTTGATTGATTTTAGTATCTTCATGCAGCTAAGACGACACATGTGAGACAGGTAATCTGATGCATTAAGCCTACCTCAAAGGAGTTAGTTTTTTCAAAATCTAAGTGAGCCACAAGAAATTAGCAATTTCAAAAATTGTGACATAAATCACCCTGTCCTGGAAACATGTGACTTTTATAGGAATAGACTCTTATCTCCTGCTGTGAGCTCTTGGGATTTTGTGACACTCTACCACTGGACTTTCCTAGACATATTGGTATTTGTGCATCTTTCCAGTGTCCAGCAGCAAACAAATACTTAGAAAAACATGGATTTTATGTATCATTTTGAAGACAGCTGCAAAGAATTCTAGGACCAAGTGAATAAAGGTATGGGGAGGCTATGCTTAACAGGTTGAAAACGTAGAGTGGAAGGCCATTACAATCTTATAGTAGGGGGATGCTAGACTCTGTGGTTTAGGGAAAGTTGCAAATAATCCTCTAATTCCTCCTAAAATTACTCTAAATTATATTATTCCAGCTGTTCTTCGTGCATTCAGTCTCGTTTCTCTCCAGTTCTTTCTTCACACTTCCACTAGAGTAATCTATCAAAAAATGGTCACTTTATAAGTATTTCATGAGGCTTCCCTGGTGGCACAGTGGTTAAGAATCCACCTGCCAATGCAGGGGACATGGGTTCAAGCCCTGGTCGGGGAAGATCCCACATGCCGCAGAGCAACCAAGCCCGTGCGCCACAACTACTCAGGCTGCACTCTAGAGGCCGAGAGCCACAATTACTGAGCCCATGTGCCACAACTACTAAAGCCCACGTTCCCATAGCCTGTGCTCTGCAACTGCAACAAGAGAAGACACCGCAATGAGAAGCTCATGCACGGCAATGAAGAGTAGCCCCTGCTCACCACAACTAGAGAAAGCCCACGCACAGCAATGAAGACACAGCATAGCCAAAAATAAACAAATAAAATAAATAAATTTTTTAAAAAGTTTAAAAAAAAGTATTTCATGATGCCTCATTACTGTTAGGATAAATACCTTAGTTGGCATAAAATCCCTTCAAGGTTTGACCCTTTTACTCCTCCAGCTGGCTCTTAGCAATGCAGCTCTTATACACGCTTGAGTCATAGTCTGTAGTACCAGGGACTTATACACCATATCCTTAATGCTTCACTGTGCCTGGTGCATATTTTACACTCATTAAATTGTTGTTGAATGAACCACATGTATTCAGATATCCTACTCGCATCAGCGCTTGCCTTTCTTGCTTATCTCTAATTACCATCAAGGATGTTATTGTATCTTTTATCCCAGCAATCAACCCAAAGAATATGATCTATAGCATAGATTGCCTAGTGAAAGATTTAACTGTTGACTATTTTTGATAATTGCTTTTGAGCCACCTATATTGTTTGTTTTATTTTTTTGCTTCTCTTCCTCAAAACTAGTTTTGTGGTCATCTACTCAAAATAATTGCTGATAAAGGAAATTACAGCTGGCTTTCTGTATCCATGCGTTCTGCATCCCTGGGTTATGGTCTGCAGATTCAACCAATCATGGATCAAAAATAATAATAATAATCCAGAAAGTTCCAAAACACAAAACTTGAATTTCCCACATGCCAGCAACTGTTTACAAAGCATTGCATTGTATTTACAACTATTTACATAGTATTTACATTTTATTAGGTACTATAAGTAATCTATAGATGACTTAAAGGATACAGGAGGATGTGCATAGGTTATATGCAAATACTACATCATTTTTACATAAGGGACTTGAGCGTCAGCAGATTTTGGTACCTGTGAGGATCTTGGAACCAATCCCCCATAGATACTGAGGGACCACTGAATCAAGAAATCAATCATTTCTCTTAATATTTGAAATTATTTTATCAAACAAAATGAGTTAATAATTGAACATAATGTAAGCAAGCCTAGTTATAAAGAACACTGCAGTGATTCCTCACTCTGTAGGTACTTAGAAAATGTTAAATAACTTGAAAGAATATTGGAAGCATGTTGCTTCCCCCATGTTCTTAAACATAAATTGAAGACATTTCATTTTCCAGGTAGCTGAACTTCTTTTTCAAAGTACAAATACCTATTCCTTTAATTAAATAACTAAAAGTTAAAGCACATCTCTCATTTCTTATTAAAATTAATGACTTATTTCCCCCCTTCCCTCACCTATTTTTGTATGTAGATACTCAGAAACTGTTTATATTCTTTGTAATGTACCTCAAGCCAATGAATACAGATCATAGAGCTCCACTGGTTATGTGTTGAGTACTGGAGAAATGCATGGATTAATTTATGCCCTGTTAAATCTCAACTGTTTATTAGGACAGATAAAACTAATAATGATAACTAAATACTAATGTAATAATAGTTATTACAAAAGAAAATTGATATGACAAGCTAAGCCATTGATTGTACGATAAAGTGTCACTGTGATTAATGAAATTCTGTTTACTATTTCCCCAGTTGTATTTATAATGTTTATATCAACATTACATTATAATACATATAATTCCTCCTCTGTACCTGAGCAGGTATGGGAGAGGAGGAAAAAAAAAGGTGGATTATCAGTATCTATCTCATTTCCTGTCTGATCCCTATCTAATTTTCCCAAAATGCATATATTATGAAATGATTTTGCTGATGAAAATTAAAAATACTATGATAGATATCCAGGCATGTAACAAATTTTGTACTCAGAAGTAAATCTTAGTTGTTAAACTTGAATCTCTATGAGGCAAACATCTATTAGTTGATTCAGAATATGGACTTTCTTTTATTATCTCTTTATCTGACATAATGGGTTAGAAAGTAAGAAAAGCTAATCAGGTGTGACTTCCATCTAAACATGGGAATATAATGATGGTGATAATAATAACAATATTATATGTTTATCAAATACTTACCAAGTGTCAAGCACTTTAGTAAGC